>NW_013657663.1:52577-88231 GCF_000142905.1 Thecamonas trahens ATCC 50062 | reverse complement strand
GCCCCCCTTGTTCCCTTGTCGCACCAATGGCACCTGCCAGCCCCGACACCACCTCACCACCTCACCACCTCACCACCTCACCACCTCACCACCTCACCACCTCACCACCACCTCACCACATTCCATCTGCCCTGGGGTCAAAGTGGCTGAGTCATGGCTGCCCCTGCTATGCGGAAGAGACGGAGGCGGACGACGAGCGGAAAGAGCGGCAAGGGCAAGACGGGCAAGCGGGACAAGTCCGAGTCTGTTGTGGCCGAGGGCAAGGGCGATGATGAGGCCATGATCACCATTCGTGTCGTGCACTCGGTTCGGAAGAAGAAGAAGAAGGTGAAGAAAGGCTCAAAGAAGAAGGCGACAAAGGTGAGCAAGCGCAAGGCGCCAGAGCTCCATCAGCCACGCCGGAGGAGGCGGTCGAGCAAGGCCGGCAACTCCAAGTCGTCGGCAAAATCATCGGCAAAGCGGCGGAAGAGAAAGTCCACAAACGAGGACAGTGCTGACAAGGTGCGGTCTAAGCGCAGGATCAAGTCGGCAAAGGGTACCAAGCATGCGTCGGCTGCTGAATCGGGCATGGGAAAGCGGAAGAGACGGAAGAAGAGCAGCGCAAAGGATCGGGACAGAAATGGAAAGGGCAAGAAGAGCAAGAAGAGTAGGACGAGCAACAAGAAGCGGCTGGCCTCGTCCAAGAGCAAGCGGTCAAAGAAGGCCGGCGGTCGACGAAAGAAGCGCAAGGTGAAGAGTAAGCGGAGCCGGGCCGAGGCGAGGGCGTTGCGGGAGCGCATCGCAGAGCTCGAGCAGACGCTCATCGAGGTCGATCGCGGCTACACGGCAGAGTACGACGGCCTCGAAGAGGAGCTGGCCGAGCTCGAGCAGCAGTTCCTCGACGAGCTCTCCGAGTCGTCGGAGAGTTATAACTCGGCCGACACCATTATCCCTGCCGGGCGGCACCATGGCCGCGACTACGGCTATGGCTCGTTCTCGGAAGAAAGCTCGTTTGTCGGCGGCGTAGGCTACGGCTACGATGCCTATGACGTCTACGGTGCTGGCTACGGTTTTGACTCGGACCGGCGGCGGCCGCGGCGGCGGGCACCACAGACGGCGCCGCGGCGGTCGCGCAAGGCACGCGCGGTCTCGAGGCACCGCTGGGGAAAGGGATGGAAAGCGTAGCGTGGCTCACACCGTCGGCTCGATAGCATAATCAACCAGCGTGTTGTATCGTGCCGGATCGGCGTCATACAGGTTGCGGGCAACAAACGAGATGACGCCGTCGTCCCGGATAGCCTTGTCGAGCGCGAGGACGCCGTCGAGATGATCGAGCTCGTGCTGCAGCAGCTCGGAGAGTGCGGGCGGCAGCGCCTGGGCCGTGTGCGTCACGCCATCAGCATCTTGGAAAGTGACCGAGATGGAGACCGCCCGCTGGGTCCGGACCATGAGCCACGGGAAGGAGAGGCAGTTGTCCCACAGTGTCATGGTCTCATCGGAGCGCCACACGATGGCGGGATTGAAGATGGTGAACGGGCCGGCGGCAGCCAGGTCGGCCAGGTCGGTCCCCTCTGCGGAACTTCCCAGATCCAGCGCCACAAACCGCTTGCTGACGCCGATCTGCGGTGCAGCGATGGCCCGTCCGAAGCCCTTGGCCGCCCGGAACGCCGCCAGCGCCGCGTGCAGGCGAGCAACCTCGGCGACCAGCTCTGCGTCGGCCACGTCGACCACCGCCTCGGCCACTGCCGTCAGCACTGCATCGCCCGCCAGGCGGATGCCGTCCATGGAGAGCAGGAGAGAGTCGCGTGTGTCCCTCCCTTCCTCCTTCCCTCTTGCCGAGCTTAATCCCTACACCAGCCATCGGCATGTTGATGATGATGGCTTCCGATCCCTCTGCTGCCCACCACCCACCACCCACCACCCGCCACCCGCCACCCACCACCCGCACCGCCTTCCCACCCACGGCCACGGCCACGGCCACCTCACCCCACCCCACCCCACCCACAGCCACGGCCACCCGACCCCACCCCACCCCTCCCCACCCCACCCTACCATGGCCATGACCACCCCATCAGCTTCAGCCTCCAACCTCTCCTTACCCCATTCCCACCGCCCACCGCCACTCTCGGCCCACACACGCACCCTCAGCAGCGCGAGCGGGGGGAGCGGAGCAGGCGGCAGGAGCCCGTCACCGCTCCGGAGACAACCATCGCCGACGGTATCTCCCTCGGCCTCGCGTTCATCGCGCGGCTTTGCATCAGACTCGCGATCTCGTTCAACGCTCTCGCCCACCCGTCGGTCGCCTGCAGGCCGATCACCGGCAGGCCGATCACCGGCAGGCCGATCACCGGCAGGCCGATCACCGGCAGGCCGATCACCGGCAGAACGGTCGCCGGGAGGGCGGTCGCATCTGGATCGGGCAGGGACAGGAGGAGCAGGGATGTGGCGGTCGTTCTCGTCGCTCAACTCGATGGCGCCGCCGGCAATGTCCGGAAGGAGGCTGCTGACGGCGGAGAACGAGACGGCGAATCGGCCCGAGGAGGAGGAAGTTGTTGAGCGGCCGGCGGACCCGGCAGCCTTGGCGCAGTTGCAGGCGTTTATGGAGTGGGTGACGACGTCGAACGTGTTTTCGGTCGGTATCATGCTGGTGATCATCTTCAACGCCGTGGTCATTGCCATCGAGACAGACCGGACCGTGCGTGAGAACAACGCCAAGTTCTTTGCCGCCATCGACTGGGCCACCATCACCCTCTACTCGCTCGAGTTTGTCTTTAAGCTCATCGCCCGTCCGCTCGGCTACTGGGAGTCGGGCTACAACCGGTTCGACTTTTTCATCCTCCTCATTTCATACGTCCAACTGCTCTTTGCCTCGGCCTCGGTCCTCGGCGAGTTCACCTTTCTCCGTGTCATCCGCGCCCTCCGCTCGCTCCGTGCCCTTCGCTCGATCTCGTTTGTGCGCTCGCTGCAAATCCTTGTCCAGGCCTTTTACAAGACTCTGGGCGACATTGTCTATCTCCTTGGCTTGCTCTTCCTCGTCATCTTTGTCTACGCCATCATTGGCTACTACCTGTTTGGCTACGAGGAGTATCACGACCGCGAGCGGTGGGGAACCCTCGGCGACGGCATCATCTCGCTCTTCACCTTTGTCACTGTCGACGGGTGGACTGCGCTCCAGGCTAAGCTTGACGAGATCTCCAAGGCCTCGCGGCTATACACTGTCTCGTTCATCCTAGTTGGCCACTTTATCTTTGCCAACCTCTTCATCGGTATCTTTGTCGAGCGCCTCGACCGCTCTGCCGCCGAGGACAAGGCCGCCATGAAGCGGATCAAGCTTGAGCAGTACCGCAAGAAGAAGGCTCTCATTCTCGAGCGCCAGCAGCGCGACTACGAGGTGCTCATCGAACGCACAAAGACGCTCTCACCCGAGCAGAACGTCCAAGACATGCTCGAGCTCATGGCCGGCTCGCTCCGCCACGACGATCTCGTGCCCATGACCAACCTCACCTGCAATCTCACTTGGCTCAACACCTACCTTGCCACCATGTCGTACCACGAGAACACCGTCTACCGCCTTCAGCAGCTGCAATACGAGCTCATCAACGTCATGTCCGAGCTAGTTGAGCGCCGGTTGGCTGCGCAGCTTCCGCTGTGAGCCCGTTCACTCGGCCATGACATGGGGTGTGCTGTTGTACTTTTACCGACTAGCCTTAGTTTGCTGCGTTGGCCAGGAGTGTCGCCGCGTACGTCCACCGCGCGGCGTCGATCGATGACGATCCCGACAACGGCGGCGAGGTGTAGACCCACCCGAGTGCGCTGTCGATGCGCGTGTACCCGTTGCTGTTCGCGTAGGCGATGCCTTCGGCCGACGCCACCGTGAGGTAGTCGTGCCGCGATGCAGAGTAAAACAGCTGCAGCGGGACGGTACCCGGCGCTTCCAACGCGAGCACATAGCCGTTGGCCGAGAACTGCGCCGGCGCGTACTCGCTTGCAAACTGCAGCCCGTAAGTCGAGTCGGCGTTATCCTGCGCACTCGCCGAGTAGTACGCCAGCAGCGGAATCGAGCCCGGAGTGCCCGGCGAGACGCCGTAGCCCTCGATCCTCAGCGACGCGTAGTACGAGTTGTCCTTGTAGCACTGCGCCGCGCAGCAGAGCGCATTGTCTTGGCGCGCCGGATCCCACAGCTGGGTAAAGGTGTACGCCGGCAGCGAAGGCTGGACGGCGGCGAGCTCGGCCGAGGCGGCGTCGAGTCGCGCACTAAGGCTCTTGAGCACGGTCATAAACTGCGTCGCCGAGCTCTTGGCGTAAGCAGAGAGCTCAAAGCCAGCCGACGCGAGTGCCATGAGCTTTCCACCAGTCGGCGAGTGCGCGCCGGGCGTCACTCGCGCCTCATCGAGCTTCTTCTTGGCGTGGATGCCGTGGTTCACCATTCCACGTGCGCCCATGAGCAGGCTCTCGTCCGGGCTCGCGAAGAGCAGCACGATCGAGGCCGGCGCCGAGGTCGGCACCGCAGCCGGCGTCGTTACGCTCAGCATCATCCGCTCACCGTCGTACGACCAGTCGTTGGCAGTCAAGGCCACGCCGTTGACGCTTCCGCTCATGAGCGGCATGCCCGACACGACGCGAACCTCGTAGGTGCGCGCGCTCGGGAAGAGCGGGTATGGCTTGCCCGCGGCCGGCGCCGAGGAGACCGTGAGCTTGAGCGTGGTCACGCCGTCGGCCGCTGCCGAGGTGTACCCGACAGTAGTCACCACGTACGCCTCCGATGCCACGTAGTCGAGCGTCGCGCCGTCGTCCTCGTACACCACTGTCGATGTGGACGCTGCCAGCGGCGGGTACAGCTCGAGCACCAGGTGCGAGTACTGGCGGAGCGCGTTGCCGAGCGGCTTGCCCGGCACGAGCGAGACCTTGGGCAGAATGGCCGAGCCGCGGACAAACATCGGGATCTCGTGGAGCGGGAACGACTTGCTCAGCACCGTCGAACCGTCGCTTGTGCCGAACACCATGGCGCCGGTCCCGACCTCGTACCAGGTTCCCGGAGGAATGAAGACCGACCATGGGGTGAGGCCCGAAACAATGTCCGACGGGACCACCACCGGTGCAACGAGGATGTCCGGGCCAAACATGTACTGCGCAAAGCGGCCGGTCGGCGTCGTGGCGTACGCCGCGTCGAACTCGGGCCAGTAGTAGTACATCGGGCGAATGAGCGAGAGCCCGGTCTCGAACGCGGCCCGGTATGCGGTGTAGATGTAGGGAACAAGCTCGGAGCGTTGGACCATGGCCTCGCGGTTGATCTTAAAGTTCTCCTTGTCCGTGTTCCACACCTCGACCACAAAGCAGGTGTTCGGGTCTGTGTCGGCACACGAGCCGGCCGACATGCCGCGGTCGTGGGTCCGGAACACGCCCGAGAACGCGCCCCACTGCAGCCAGCGGGTGTGGAGCTCGCGGGCGGCGGCGGCGGTGTTGGGCGGGCCGACCAGATCGTGCGACCAAAAGCCAAAGCCGACGTTGGTAGCGGTCATGGAAAAGTACGGCTGGAACGCGAGATCGGCCCAGTCGACAACGAGCACGTCGCCGGAGAAGCCCTGGCCGTAGCGATGATTGCCGAGCCCACCCCACCGCGACAGCGTGTAGTCGCGCTGGTTGACACCGCGGCGCATGTAGTCGGTTCCGCGCAGCTTGTTGAGGATGATCTCGGCTGAGAGGTAGCCGCCGGGCGTGTTTCCCTGGTTCCCGCCCTGCTGAAAATCGGTCCACCACCCGCCCCAGTACGACGGCGAGCCGGTGTCGATGCCGTATGGCGCCGGACCGGCGGTGGCAACCACCGCGCCCATGACAATGTCCTCGAGCACGTAGGCATACGACTGATTGACAATGTCAAAGGCAATCGAGCCGCCGCCGGTGACACCCAGTGCCTTGGCCGCCGCAGCATACTCGGCCTCGACGTTGGCAATGCCGTTGTCGTCGTGGATGTTGACCATCATCGGCAGGCCCTTGGACGAGACCGCGTGCACAAACGCGTCGGGGATGGGGAACAGCCGCGTGTCCCAGGTGTACGAGCCCCACGCGTTGGGCGGTGGCGCCTTCTGGTGCCAGTCCATGTCAAGGATGAGCACGTCAAGTGGAATGGAGCGGATCTCGTAGTCGTCGAGCACGTCGAGCACATCGTGCGAGTTGTAGTCGTACCACCGGGTGCGGAAGATGCCGGCCGCGTACCGCGGGGCCATCGGGATCTTGCCGGCAAGCGTCACAAAGTCGGCCAGTGCACCCATGTAGTCGTGCCCGTGCCCAAAAAAGTCACGTCAGCAGAGTCTGGGTTCTTGGCCGGCCCGTCCCACCACGCCAGCTCCTTGTCGAGCACATAGTTCGGCGTGTCGTCGACCGCTGCCCATCCGGCCCGCGAGACAAGGCCCCACCGGCAGTGAAGCGACTCATCGTGGATCCGAACGTGCGCGTTCTCGGTGCAGTTGAGCGAGATAACGCCCAGCAGGTCGAGCGACTTGATGGTGCCGAGCAGGTTGCCCTCAGGCGCATCGCCGTAGTGCCAGGTCTCAAACGCCGCCGACGGCGCGCTGGGCGCGCCGCGAAAGGCCCACGAGCTCTTGCCCGGCCTCGCCACCCGCGACGAGTTGCCCGCCACCGAGGCGATCGAGAGCGTGGCGCCCGAGAACGGACTGCCCACCACATACTCGAGCTTGAGGTACTGAGTGGTGATGGTGAGGACGCCGTTGGACGTCGCCGTGGAGTAGTGCGGGACCGAGGTGTTCCTGTTGATAAACGCAGTCGTGGCCGCATCGTTAAAGCTGCCCGAGCTGGCGTACTCGCACCGGATGACCCGCGGAGTGAGAACCGAGAACCGCGCCTTGCCCGAGATCACAACCGCCGCCGAAGCTGCCACCGGCGAGTAGCTTGCCAGCAGCTCGTACTTGCCGACCTGCTCCGCCTGGACCATGCCGAGCACAGCCATGCCCACCACCACTACAGCAACTGCACACATCATACTGCCACTTGTGTACATGGCAAGTTGGACTGAGTGGAGTGTGCGGAGGAAGCGGGGGAGGGGGGATGCGGGGAGGTACGGCGTGCGGTGGGTGGGCGCGTGTGACGATTTGATTTTTTTCACGCGTGCGAAGAATGATGGAAAAGCCGCGTCGCGCGCACGTCACAGGCGACGTGTTCCGATCTTGGCTTGTACAGTGGTGAGAGGCTTGTACGCCTTGTGGATGGTGACTGATTGGTGAAGACAATGGATGTGATCTGTCCTTGCACACTTGGGGTCACCTCGGCTCACCTCGGCACACCTTTGCACACCTCCCGGGCCTGCGGAGCATGCTCTCGGCGGAAATCACCGTGGTGGCGATCGTCAGCTCAAAAAATGCGACTAGACCCCCCCCCCCTCCCCTGTCGATATGCCCTGTAAGCATCGCGTTTGATGTGCTAGCCGGGAGGACGTTGTCCTGGAGGCGCTTGGACGATTTTCGGTCAGCCATCGTTCGAACGAAACCAAATGGGATCCGGCGACGGGTAGTCGACACGGAGGCAGGGCAACTGAGAGGGGGAGGGGGGAGGAGGGGGGGACAGAGGGTGAGGGGGAAGGGGGGGGGGGGGTCGCCACCACTTGACGACGCCATAGACATAGACAGGCGAGACAACATGGCTGACACGTATGTGGCTTGGTGGAGGTGAGGGGCGGAGGGACGGCGGAGGGACGGCGGCGGGCGGTGGGGTGGGGAGGGGTGGGGGTGGGGGGGGAACGGGGGCGGGGAAGGGGTTGGGGGACTCACACACCGCGGGCTGTGACGGGATGGGTAACGGGGTCGGACCCGGGTATGGAGGGGTACAGTCAGAAGAAAATGATTCTTGTGACCGGTGGGTCTGGGCTTGTGGGACACGGGATTCGGCTGGCGGCTGAGGCGGAGCCGCACGAGGACGAGGAGTTTTACTTTGCAACGTCCAAGGACGCGGATCTGCGGGACCTGGAGCAGACGCGTGCGCTGTTTGCCAAGGTCAAGCCGACGCATGTGATCCATCTCGCGGCGCGGGTTGGCGGTCTCTTTGCCAACATGAACTACAAGGTCGAGTTTCTCCGCGAGAACCTGCTGATCAACGACTGCGTCCTGCAGGCGGCGCACGAGGCCGGCATCGACAAGGTTGTCTCGTGCCTCTCGACGTGCATCTTCCCTGACAAGACGACGTACCCGATCGATGAGACGATGGTGCACAATGGGCCGCCGCATCGGTCGAACGAGGGCTACGCGCTTGCTAAGCGGCTCATCGACACGGCGAACCGGTGCTACAACGAGCAGCACGGCCGTCACTTTACCTCGGTCATCCCCACCAACGTCTTTGGACCGCACGACAACTACAATCTGCAGAACGGGCATGTGCTCCCGGCCCTCATCCACCGGGCTTACAACTGCAAGCAGTCTGGCGAGGACTTTGTCATCTGGGGCACCGGCTCGCCGCTCCGCCAGTTTATTTACTCAAAGGACCTCGGCAAGCTCTTCCTCTGGGTCCTCCGTGAATACCACGAGTCGGACCCCATCATCCTCTCGGTCGGCGAGGAGGACGAGGTCTCCATCAAGCAGGCCGCCGAGACCGTGCTCAGCGCCATCGGCTTTGAGGGCAACGTCGTCCAGGACACCACCAAGGCCGACGGCCAGTTCAAGAAGACCGCCTCCAACGCCAAGCTCTGCGCCCTCAACCCAGACTTTGAGTTCACTCCCTTTGAGCAGGCCATCCAGGAGTCTGTTGACTGGTTTGTGGCCAACTACGAAACTGCCCGCAAGTAAAACCTCTCGCCCCCCCCCCCTCCCCTGCCAGCCGATATGTACCGACAGGCGCCGCCATCAAACTGCGTTCAAATTTTTTGCGCCATCGGCGCTGGCGCCATTGCCCTGCGCACGCGCCAACCCACCGCCAGCCGCGACGGAGCAGAGCCAGCCGCCAAGCAAGTCAAGCAACTCCCACCACCTCACCACCCCACCAGCATCCACATGT
The DNA here is from genome assembly GCF_000142905.1 of Thecamonas trahens ATCC 50062. Classification (NCBI taxonomy): domain Eukaryota; order Apusomonadida; family Apusomonadidae; genus Thecamonas; species Thecamonas trahens. The sequence continues at coordinate 79,255 of NW_013657663.1, read as the reverse complement.
TCTCCCCCACCGAGCGCATGTCCACAGCTGCTGCGCTCTTCAACCGTCCTCCCCGCTCACCACCGCCAGCCATGCCAGCAACGCCAACAACGCCACCACCACCACCACTGCCACCACTGCCACCGCCACTGCCGGAGGATCATCGGCCACGAGTTCGTTTGCGCTCTTCACCGCACGGCTGAGAGGGCCCACATCATCCGCCACTCCTAACACATCTGCCAAGACTGCCAGCTCGGCTGCGAGTGCCACATCGTCGCTATCTTTGTCGTCGTCGTCTGGGTCGTCGACCTCACTCTCGTCGTCGTCGTCGTCGTCGAATCCACTTGCTCGGCTGCGGGCCTCGTCACTTCTTTCAGCAAAGTCTGCATCGTCGTCGTTGTCGTCGCCACAGGTGGGAGGCGCGGTCAGTGGAGGCACGGACAATCCGTTGGCGAGGTTGCGGCGCGGATCGCCGGCGCCAGCCTCGTCGCCGAGTGTACAGCAGCAGCGGGAGCAGCTGCTCTCACCACAGCCGCAGACGTCGATGTCGACGCCGTCGCGGACGCTTGGCTCGTCTGGGCTCGGCACGACTGACGCCTCGGCCGAGCTGCGGCGGCAGATCGAGGCCAAGCGCAAGGCTGCCGCCGAAGCCGCCGAAGTGGTGGCGGCCCAGGAGGCGCTGGCTGCCGAGCTGGAGGAGCTCGGGTCGGAGATTTCGCGGCTGGAGATGGCCAACGCCGACGCCGAGTTCTCGCTCGCCCAGCTTCGCGAGCAGGTCATGAGCGCGCGGACGAAAAAGGCCGAGCTCGAGGCCGACGCTGCGGCGCTGGCGGCTCAGATGGATGACCTGGAAGCGTCTATCGAGCGGCAGGCCGGGCAGGCCGACAACGACGCCCGTGATGCAAAGGCAGCACTGACCAAGGTCGAGACTGAAATTGCGGCGCTGCAGCACACTTGCGACGAGCTCGCGGTGAGCCTCGAGCTCAAGCGAGCTGCTGCCGAGGCGGCGGCGGCGGAAGTGTCGACAGCGGCGGCGGCAGCGGCCAACGAGCTCAGTGCTGCGCGCGCCGAGCTCAACGCGCTCACCACCACCAAGGCCAAGCTCAAGGCCGAGATTGCGAGCCTCGCCCAGCCTTTGCCGACGGGCGAGCTCGATGCGGCTCGGGACGAGCTCGCCGCGCTCAAGCGGGAACGCGACAGCCTGACGGCCGAGGTTGCAGATTTACGGTCGGGCCGCGACGCGGCGGCGGCGAGCGCGGCGGCGACGCGTGCGACTGCCAAGGCGACCCAGGCGGCGGCGATCGAGCTGCGGGCGAGCATTGCGAGCCTGCAGGCCCAAGTCGAGAACGAGCGCGAAAGCGTCGAGGCTGAGGCTGCGGCTGCGGCGGCTGACCGCGACCGGGCGCAGGCCGAGATCGAGTTGCTCTCGTCGGCGGCCGAGGCGCTCAAGGCGCAGCTGGCGGGACTCCGGAGCCAGCGGGCATCGGCGGCATCATCCGACGAGTCCAAGGCGACCAAGAGGGCGGCATCGGTGGCGCAGCTGCGGGCGCGGGTCCGTGAGCTCGAGGTCCAGCGCGACAGCCTCAAGGCGCAGATGAGCGAGGCCGAGAGCTCAGCAAGGGCCAAGCTCGACGCGCTGCGGGGCCAGGGCGAGCAGCTGCTCGAGACCAAGACAGTGCTGAAGGCCGAGATCCGGCAGCTCCGGGCCGAGTATACTGAGCGGATGACGGCGCTGGCGAGCGAGGTGACCGCCGCCCGCGAGCGGACAGCGAAGCTGGCGGCTCGTAAGGACGAGCTGCTCTCAAAACTTCTTTCGCTTCGGGAAGAGCTCCAGGCGCGAGTTGCGCAGGTGACAGCGGTGCTTGATGCCGAGGGCGCACAGGCTGCGCGTCTAGAGGCGTCCAACAGCGTGCTGGCCGACGAGCTCGTGCTCACCTCTGCGGTGCTGCGGGCGTCGGCATCACCAGCGAGCGGGCCCGCAGTGGCGCCGGCGCTGCGCAAGTCGGCACTGGCGACCAAGCCGAGCGTGGGCTGGGAGGTGGAGAACGTTGAGGCCGATCCCAACGCATCGGGCTTTGGTAACGACTCGATGCTACACGCGCTCAACGAGACGCTCGGTATGAGCATGGTAGGCGCGGCAGAGCTCGAGACGGCAAAGGCCGACCTGATGGCGGTCCTGGGCGCGTCGCGGGCCGAACCGCTGTCGCGACAGAGCTCGGTTCTCCAGGACCTTCGATGAGAGTAAACAGCGGCGGCAGACACGAGTTACCGCTGGGTGGCGCCGAGAGCAGGCATGGCAACAAGGCGGGCAGCGGCCTGACCCACAAACGTGATGTGGCCGCACTCGCCGTCGGCCGGAGGCCCTTCGGGCGTAACAGCAGGCGGGCGGACAATAGCCAGCTGCTCGGCAAAGCGAGTCTGGGTTCCCCCGCGAAGTTCAAAGGTGACGCCGCCGATGATCATTTGCGTCCGGCCCGAAGCGCGGACGACAATCTTGCCGATCTTGCCGGGCTCGACCTGGCGCAGGACCGAGTTGTGCATGGGGATGCGCTGGCGGCGGAGCGTGCTCTTGTCGCGGGCCTCGCCATCGCCGTCGTCGTCGGCGTTGCTGCCCGAGGCGCCCGCATCGGCAGCATCGACCGGTGCTAGCGGGAGTGTCGGCGGCATCTGCATGACCATGTAGCCGTCGCGGGCAAAGAGCGGACCGGGCTGGCCGCCGTTGCTAATCTGTGGCTCGTCGGCCGGAAGCTCGGCCTCGTGGCGGTTGGCACCGATGAGGACGGCCGCACCCTTGTCGCCAAGCACCATCGGGCGCGAGACGTTGTAGTCGGCAATGTCGTCGCCGGCATCGTCGTCCAGCTCGTCAGCGTTAGCCTCGAGGCCGGACCGCCCGGCTCGAGCGGGCGCGACCCTGCCCACCGCCTCGCGCGCGGCCTGCGAGATACGGACGTCCATTCGAACGCCGGTTCGGCCCTTCTTGGACGACGTCCTGGAGCTGCGAGAGCCACCAGAGCCACCACCGCCGCCACCGCCGCCGCCGGTGCTCGGACGCGTGTTCTTCTTGGGCTTGTTGAACGCTGGGTTGGAGAACGGGCCGGCGAGCACGTCATCCTCGCGGATGAGCGCCGGTCCACGTCCGCGCCCGCGACCACGGCCACGACCACGTCCACGTCCGCGTCCACGACCACGCCCGCGACGACCCTTTCCGCGGTTTCCTCCACGACGCGACGAGGCCTTGTCACTCGACAGCAGCATGGCCTCCAGAGCAGCCATCGTCGGCGTCGCCTTCTTCTTGCCCTTCTTCTTCTTGCCCTTGCCAATTGTCGGCAGAGCAGTCATGGTCTCAGTGGTGGCCTGCAGCACCAGTGCGATGATGACATTCATCCGTGTCCCAGCCACAGTCATCGCAGTGACCATAATGATCGACGATACCCACGCCATGCCGTCCGTCGCCAACGCCACGTATACCCGCACCCACATCGATACCCAGGTCGACACCCGTGTTCACCCATGTTATACCTCATCAGTAAGTACAGTGTGATATTTCTCATGCCCATGTCTGGCCCCATGCCGCCCTTCCCCCCCCTCCCCCCCTCCCACACCCCATGTTGCCATCCCCCCTCCCTCCCCCCTCCCCCCCCCTCCCCCCTCCCCCTCCCCAACCACACACATACCACACCAGAGGTCACAGTATAGTCAGTGCCCTTCTCCCCACTGGGGTTGTCTCCTCCTCCTCCACCCTCCATCACTGTATGCAGGTATGAGTCAAGTACCCACTCATTTCCCCTCCCCCTCCCCCTTCCCCTCCCCCTCCCCCTCCCTTCCCTCCGTCCGACTCGGCTAACATGGCTGATGTGATGGACATGGTGGACATGGTGGACTTGGCCATGATCAAGCCAAACTCAGTGTGTCACAGCACTCTCCCTCCGCCACTCGCCACCCATCGCCCAGATCAGCCTTCCATGCCCCTCCCTCCCTCCCTCCCCCTCCCTCCCCATCACCCATCACATTGGGCAGCTTCCATCAAAGCCGGCTCTCGCCACACATACACACCTAACCATCAACAATCATGTGCAGATGGTGATGGTGAGTTGCTTGCTACCTACGATCGCGAATGGTACATGCTGCGTGATGGCGTCAATGCGTATCGTGTCGCTGCGCATGGTCTCGTTGCTCACCACCGGTTTGCATGGTCGTCATCATCGTCAGCATCGTCACCTCTCTCTCTCTCTCTCTGTCTCTCTGTCTCTCTGTCATGACACCCGCAAGGACGAGTACACCCAGCGGTACACGGCCATCTCGGCCATTCCGCTCGCTACTTCTGGCCGCATTCACTCTCCGTCTGCTGTCTCTGCCTCGTTCTCGGCTTGCCATGCGCCCACGGCGACCAAGTCGTCCACTACCAACTCCTGGTTCTGTGACGGCTCCGACTCGGTCACATGGTCTTCCTTCCCTGTTGCTACGCGGACAACGTCGGCCACTCCTGCTCTCACCGCTACCTCAGATGATGGATCGCTCATTGCTTCGCTCTTCAACTCAAAGGAGAAGGGGCCCAGGATCGAGATCGCCCGCAAGAACGGCTCGCTGGCGTACGCTGCTGCTCTCGGCGAGCTCCATGGTGACATTGTCTCGGACCAGGCCTTTGCCACCCTCGTCTGGTCGCCCGATGCCTCGCGGCTGGTCTGGGTCGCAGAACCAAAGTCTATCGAGCCGAAGGATGTCTTTGCTCCCGCGAGCGACTCGGTGTCCAAGCCCAAGTCGGCACCGGATGCCAAGCTCGCCACCGAGCAAGTAGCCTTTGGCATCCGCTCAAAGTACGAGTTTTCCGAGGATTGGGGCGAGGTGAACACCGGCGTGGCGCGGCCGCAGCTGTACCTGCTTGACGTTGCCGCGGCGCTTGGGCCGGCCGGTGCGGGTGAGACTGCGTCGCATCTGGCTATCGACGGCATGCAGTTGGAGGGTCTCGGTCAAGCTTGTTTCTCGCCCGATGGCAGTCACCTAGTCTTTGGCGTCGTGCCGGCGGCCTCACGCCGCCTCGGGCTGGTCTACTGCTCCAACCGCGCCATCAAGCTCTACGCCGTCGCGGTCCCGGCCCAGCTCCCTGACCTCCTCCAGCCTCTCCCGCTGCCGACTGGCGTCTTTCGCGCCGAGGCCCCTATCTTTACTCCGGCCGGCGACGAGCTTGTCTACCTTGCCCGCACTCTTGCCCGCTCCCACCGGTGCGCTGCCGCGGTGTGCGCCCTCCCGTGGCCGGCCGCGCTCACCGAGCCCGCATCCTCGCCGCGGACCGTCGTGGCTACTCGCGATATGGACCTTGCTACCGACGGCGAGCTTTTCACCGGTATCTACGGGGACTCCTTGGCCCCGGCTTCGGGCCGCGCGTGGCTCAACGCCACCACCCTGCTTGTCACGACCCTCGTCCGCTCTAGCTACCGTGTGGTGGTCATCGACCTCGCTGCGGCAACGGCAACCGTCCTTCCGCCGCCGCGCGCCGGAACCTGCACCCTCCTCGATGTTGCCCACGGACATGTTCTCGTCGCCTCCTCGTCGCCGGCCACCCCATCCACGGTCTTCATCACCGCGCTCGACTCGAGTGCCTCAGCACCGGACTGGGTCGAGCTTGCGTCCCCGTCGCCGTCGTGCTCAGCAGAGCTGGCGGCCGCGCTTTCCGACATCACGTGCACCACCGAGCTCGTCGCCTGCACCGACGACTCTGGCGAGGTCTTTGAAGCGCATCTCCTGTACTCGGAAGCCGCGCTCACTGCCGCCGGACCAGATGCCCGTCTCATTGTCAACCCGCACGGCGGGCCGCACTCGTGCTACCCGGACTCGTTTGACGTCACCACGGTCTTCTATCTCCTTTCGGGCTACGCAGTCATCAAGCCCAACTACCGCGGCTCGACCGGGTTTGGCAACGCGTTTGTGGCCAAGCTTCCGGGCCATGTAGGCGACATGGACGTGGCTGATGTCCAGGCAGCGACCGCGCACGCGCTTGCGGCGCCGGCGCTTTCCGCCATCCCGGCCACCAACGTCTTCCTTGTCGGCGGATCGCACGGCGGCTTCCTCTCGGGCCACTCGGCGCTGCGGTTCGGCGGGACGTACGCGGCTGCGGCGCTCCGCAACCCGGTGACCAACATCGCGACCATGCTGGGCGCCACCGACATTCCTGACTGGTGCTGGGACGTCATTGGCCGCGCGCCGCTGGCAGACGAGCCGGTCTCGGGCGAGCTCCTCGCCGCCGCCTTTGCAGCTTCGCCAATGGCCCATGTCGCGGCCGGCTCGTCGGTGCCGATGATCATCATGATCGGGCTCAACGATCGCCGTGTTCCGCCGCCACAGGGCACCGAGCTGTACTATGCTCTCCGGGCCCGCGGCGTCGCCGCCCGCCTCCTCCACTATCCGGACAACACCCACGCGCTCAACAAGCCTGCCGCCGCTGCCGACCGCGAGGTCCACACCCTGCTGTTCTTTGACGACGTGCTGTCGGCGTGAGCTGACGCAGCAGCTAGCCCGATGCCTGCAGGAAACGCACATACGCAGCAATGACCCCCGAGTCAATTTCCGCAAATGGGCCGTTGAGCGCGAGCGCCGCTCGGGTGTTGGTGCACGCGTGGTCCATGCCGGCCTCAAAAAGCGCGGGTCGGCCACAAAGTCGATCAACGGTGCCAGCGGCGTCGCCTGGCCGGCCTCGCGGACACGTGCAACCCAGGCGCGGTGGTCCATGGCCACAACCGCGACACTGGCATCGCTGTCCGGAGCTGCAGCACTCGCGGCGGCAGCAATCGCTTCGCCGACTTCCGAGTACGAGAGGCATGCCTTGGCCGGGTTGCACACGTGGTACACCCGCGCGTCGTGCGGCGCCTCGTACGCCAGGCGCACTATCGTCGCCGCTACCGTCGGTACAGGCACCATCTCAAACGTGCCCGGCAGCGGCGCAGGATACGCGCCCACAGCAAGGACGCCACCCACAAACCGCGGCACAAAGTCGGAGGACTGGCACCATCCGGTCCGCGGATCGGCCACAATCATGCCTGGCCGGACAATGGCAACCGGAAGGCCCTCTCGTCCGGCAGCAACCGTTACCAGCTCGCCCATGTGCTTGGAGGCGGCGTAGCCCCTCGCAGCCGAAAAGTACTGTGCCGGCGCAAGCTCCTCCCGCAGCGACGCCGACGCGCTCAGCGTCGATACGTACAGTAGCGGCTTGTGCCGGACCGTCATGCAGAACCGTGCAATCTCAACCGTGCCCACCACGTTGGCCTGTCGCAGCTGCGAGTAGGGGACGACCCATGAGACTCGGGCGCCAGCGTGAATGACCCGGGTCACCTCGCCCGCAAGACGCACGTACTGTTCGGGACTTGCCCCAAACATCGGCATGCCCAGATCGCCGACCACTAGCTCAAGCCGGTCGGTGCCGATCGCGGCTAGCAAGTGCGCGAGGTTGGCGGCAATGGCGGCCTCGCGCATGCGCTCCTCGGCATGTTCGGCCGAGCGCGCTCGGACCAGAATGACCACTCGGGCCGCAGTGTGCTTAGAGAGCAGATCCTCAACAATGTACCGGCCCAGAAAGCCAGTGGCTCCGGTGACAAAGACCGTTTCACCGCTGGTGGTCTGCGGCTCAAGCTCTGGTAGGTCGGCGACCGGCGCGAGCGCGGTCTTGCCCTGGCGGACGAGGCGGATAAAGTCGTCGTCGTAGAGCTGGCGTGACTGCGAGCGCTTGGCGATGGCGCCTGCAGTGGGCGTCGCCGGTGCGCCGCTCGGCCCGGCCGAGTCAATGTAGTCGGCCATCTCCTCGATGGTGAGGCCTTCGTAGACAAGGTCAACAGGGAGCTGAGCGGCGAGCTGCTTCTGGACGGCGGCGAGGACGCGGATGGTGTCGGTAGAAGAAACGCCCATCTCGACGAGCGAGGCACCTGCAGTGTCGGCACTGGCCGAGCCGACGTAGTTGCCGATGATGTTGCGGAGCGCGTCAAGCGTGGCCTTGGAGCCACCTCCGCTGGCGCCCTCGCCGTCGTCGGACGACGGAAAGGCTTGGCCCGAGTGCGAGCCGGTGCCGGGCGTGGCGACGGCAACGTCAGCAGCCTTGGGTGTGGCTAGTTGCTCCGAGGCGTTAAGCCGGGCGTACATCTCCTCAATGACGCCAGCGTAGTGACTGGAGAGACCCGAGCGGCAGATCTTCATCGATGCAGTGAGGAGACCCGCCTTGGGCGTAAACGGGCGGACGTCGATGTAGACAGCCTGCGGGATGTTCGACGACGAGAGGCCGGCCGAGGCGGCAAAGGTACGGAGTGAGCGGAGGACGAGCATGTGGACTGTTGCCGGGAGCGGACGGACTGGCGCGTCGTGCGGGAGAGCTACCGCGGCACGCTGCTCGTTCCAGTCGATGCCCGAGTCCTCGCCGACGAGCGCAACGAGAGCATCGAGGTCGGGGACGACAACCGCGACAAGTGCTGACCGGGTCATGTCGCCGTGGACGTAGATGTGAGTGACGAGCGGCGCGCCATGGAGCACGTCCTCGATCATGGACGGAACAATGAACTCACCGGTGGCAAGCTTGAAGATGGCCGAGCGGCGGTCGATGACCTCGAGAGTTGACGGCGAGTCCATGACGCCAATGTCGCCGGTAGCAAACCATCCGCCGTCTTTGAGGCGCTTGGCAGTGTTTTCGGGATCGTTGTAGTAGCCGTCAGTCATGATGCGGGTGCGGACGTAGATCTCACCGCGCGGCGGGTTGTCGGACGTGAGGTAGCCCATCTCGGGGACGTCGACGAGCCGGACCTCCACACCGCTGTTGACGACACCGTTGACTGCAATGCCGCCGGCCTCGGACGTGCCGTACGCGTCGTAAAACATGGCGTTGGGCCAGGTCTCCTTGAGGAATTTCTTGACGGCGAGTGCCGTGTGAGCGCCGCCGGTGACAATGGTCTGGACCCGGCTGCCGAGGACCGGGTTGAAGGCAGCGCGGGCGGCCTTCTCGGCTTCGGCCGTCGAAGAGCCGCTTGCGCGGAGCGAGGCGACAACGGTCTTGTACGACGCGTAGATGCGGGCCCAGATGGCCGGCATGCACTTGACGTTTGACGGCGAAATCTCCTGTAAATCTTCGAGGAGCCGTGACATCGGGCGAGAGTAGATGGCCATGGCGCCGCCGTAGAGCATGGTGATGCGGGCGTCGTCACGCCCAGTCATCCAAGCAAACGGCGCGACTTCGACGACAACATAGGGGCGTGCGAGGGAAAAGACCTCACAGTACATGTCGACTTCGGCGTGCGCGTTGGCCTCGGTCACTGTCACGCCCTTGGGCATGCCGGTCGAGCCCGAGGTAAAGACAATGGTCTCGAGGACCGACGGGTGGGAGATGCGCGGCGCGGCCGGCTTGTCGTGGCCCATGGCCTCGATGCGCTCAGCAGGAATGACTGCAAAGCCGCCGCCCGACGCGGGGAGGCTGGCCGGAGTCGGCGGGAGCTCCGGCAGCGTCCCGTCGTGGACCGCTGTCCGCGCAAAGACGAACGCCGGAGTGAGAACAACAACAAGCGCCGAAGTGGCGCCGGCGGCTTTGAGGAGGCGGATGAGGCGTTCAGCCTCGTTGGCCTCGCAGAAAACGAGGCCGAGCGGGACGGTGGCCATGATGTGCGAGAGCTGGGCGTCGGTGTACGAGACATGGAGTGGGACGGTGACCCAGGCGCGTGAGGTGGCAGCAAACTCGGCGAGAAGCCACCCGATCGAGTTGGAGGCCATGATGCCGGCATGGAACGGATCGGGCTTCTCGCGGGTGAGGTGAGCGAGGCCGGAGCCGAGATCGTGCGCGCGGTCGTAAAAGGCCTCGTACGAGATCCAAGAATACTCGGCGTCCTGGCTTGGTCGCTGGCCAAAGAGCGGATCTGAGGAGTAGTTGGCGAGCGCAAGAGCGAGGGTCTCGTACAGCGAGCGCGAGCGGAGGTACGTCCGCGGCTTGGGCACATGCGCCTTGGGGACGAGCACGTGGCCCGGAGCATGCGGGCCTGCGGTATCGTAGCAGTCCGGGCAGCGATCATAGTCAGAGCAGCCAAAGACATGGGAGCAGTGGTAGTCCGGCAGCGAGATCCTCGTCCTGCACTCATCGCAGACGACCTTGTCAGCAAACCAGGCGAGAGTACCGGTAAGATAGATGGTGTCTCCGGGAGCAAAGACATCAACCGAGACAAAGTCCTTATTCATGGCCAGTATCTTGGTTGGAGCCATACCAGGAGTTGTAGTATACAGCACATCAGCACGATGGTCAAAGGAGAAGAGCACATCCAGCGCATATGCCTCAAGTCGGCCTTCATCCGTCAGAGGCACAAACCGCCGCACCACACGAGGAGAGGTACCTGACAAGGAGGTGACAGGCATGGGGTCATTGGTGAAGGTGCAGTAGGCAATGACAGTTCCACGGACGATGTGGGACGGCCGAGTCGGAGCGGGTGTGGCAGACATGATGCCAAAGACGACCGGGGGACAAGCGGGAGGAGGTGAGTGTGATGTGTTCTCTCTGCCTGTCCGGACATGACTTGCCCAGCAATACTGGTGAGCTACGGCTAGACCTCGATGGTTCTGTCGTGATGGTCGCCAGATCATTGGCTGGCCGAGTGACTGGGATGGTCTTCCCAAGTCGCGCTTCTGGTACGGCGTTCATTGTAAGCTGGTTCGTCCCAGCAGATGTGACGATGGCGTGTGTGGGTAAGTGCCCAGACTGGCTTGGCCTGGCTTGGCTTGGCTGTTGGGCAACGCAGTTTTTCGGGGATTTCCCCCCCCCCCTTTCTTTTCCGCGTCTCGGCCAGACGGGGCCGATTGGAGTCGGCGGGAGTGGCTGCCTGTTAGGTAGGGCGCGGGCGGAGGCCAACGAGGAGAACGTTCTGGGGTGTGACACAGAGCGGAACGTACTCGACGCGGCGGGTGATGAAGCCTTGACTCTCGAGGTACCAGGCGCGAGCAAGTTCGATGAGAGTGCGGGCCTTGTAGCCGATGGCGACGCGGAGGCTGGCGGGGAGGTCGTCGACGGTAAGATGGTCGTCAGCGACGGAGCAGCGAGCCCGCCAGGAGGTGCGGGCGTTTGAGGCTAGCCAGTCGGCGAGCGAGGGCGCGTCGAGCGAGGCACCCTCGATGGAGATGGCCCACTCGGAGCAGCGGCGGATCCAGGAAAAGTAGCGGGCGAGGCCACGCTGAGCCAAGAACGGCATACCGACAAAAGTGTCAGCAGAGACTTTGCCGTAGCAGCACTGGGCGATGTAGACGGCCTCGAATGAGTCGCGCAGAGTCTCGGTCCGGGTGGCCATGTACAGGGCGAGGTCGGTGGCGCCACCGCAGAGGTGCTTGGCCACCATGACCCGCGGCGCGGTCGGGTCGACATCGGGTAGGGCGGCAAGGTCGGCATCCTTGATATCGATACGGACTCGCAGAGCTAGCGAGCGCCGCATGCCGCGCTCAGCAACCCATCGCCGCTTCTCGCGCTCGAGAAGGACAAAGAGTGGCGGGCGGTCTGCATGCTCGTCGCCCACGTCGCTGCTCGTGGTGCTCGGCCCGGCGCCACCCGCAGAGACTTTGGAGAAGACGCTGCGGGAAAAGACGCCAAGCGCACGGCCGAGGCCATCGACAAGCGAGCCCTTGCCGGCGCCGGGCTCGACGTACAGGTGGTCGGTGTCGAGCATGCCATCTCGGGCGACGTGTCCCACAATGGCTGCCACCTGGCGGACGTGCTTCACCTGTGCACCAGTGATGTCGTCGTCAACAAGACTCGGTAGAGTCTCTGGCTCGTCATAGATGAGAGAGGCACGGCCGGCATCGAGCTCGGCCACCATGACCGAATCGAGCGCGTCGAGAAAGGCGACGATCATGTCCGGCGGCGCGGCCATGAGATCGGGCAGACCGTCATCAGGCGCCGGCAGTCCGGGCAAGTTGACATCGGCCACGTAAGCCGGGTGGGCCTCCATGAGAGCATTGCGCGCAGCCTGCGGACAAACAGCCAGATGAGCTTGAAGCTGATCCTTCCGAATGGTATGCTTCGGATCGAGCGGACAAGGTATCCTCGATGACTGAGCCGAAGGAGAATGGTAGGCACACATCGAGTCGCCGGAGCGGACCTGCTGACTGCAGTACCGCTTCTTCTTGGGAAGCCACTCCAAGCACCGGTCCCAACCCTCTGGAGGCGGCGGTGGAGGACCTGCGGCCTCAGCTGGCTTCTTTCTCCGTCGGTGGCCCATGCTCGAGTTGGGTGTGTGGCAAGCAAGTGGGATCAGCTGAACCCCGAGCAAGGCTATCGACGCCTCCGATGGCTTGCTCTGCTCAGGTGATTGAAGCTGCGGAGCTATCAAAGTGTACAACTGGGATGGGCTCATCGTCTTTTGATGCTCTGTGGGCCTCTCTGAAGGTTGTCGTTGTAGCGGCAGTCGCTGATGTGCACTAACTCTCACCGCAATCGAAGGCCACTCAACTCTGGGTGGCGAACTGGTGAGCAATGGACGAGGGCTTGGGAGCTGCTGGGCTCCGACTGGAGGTGCTTGAGGGTTCCTTGGCTTGTGACGATGTCTTGGAGGCCGTGGCACTGCTGTTGAATAGCTTCTGGAGGCGGTCGCTGACGGCGAGGCTCGCATCGCTGCGCAAGTCGGGCAGGGACCTGGCGCCGACCTCGTTTGTACTTGTTGATGACAGGAGTGAGATGATCGTTGGCCATGCTCGGGTCTGGTGGGCTGCGCGCAAGCCAGCGGGTGCATCGGGACTTGCCGGGCTGGCGTCGTTGGTTGCGGACGGCAGCGAAGTGTACGTAGAGTCGGTCATCATTGCGCCATCGCTGCGTGGGCTCGGAGTCGGCAAGGCGCTGATGGCCGGCGTGGAGCAGGCTGTGGCGGAGATGTTTCCGTCAGTGACGACTTGGTGGCTCAACACCAAGGACCAGGCGTTGTTCTACGCCTCGATTGGGTTCGTGGAGACCTTTGATTCTGTCGAGCACGGATCGAGTGTGGTTGTTGCCGCTGATGGTGAGACTGCTGCCATCCACGAGGCCGAGGCCGAGGCCGAGCACGAGCCAAGTAGCGAGCTGCAACAGGCACTACCACCTCTGCCGCTCCCGCCTGCACCGTCTGCACCACCACCACCACCACCGCCACCCGCTCTGCCGCGGCCGTCTGCTGGCCTGCGCCGCTCGACACCGGATCTCCCGCTTATCTGGATGATGAAGCACACCAGCTGATCGAGGCCGGCGTGTTGGCGCCCGGCAGCCAGCACGTGCTCTGCAACAACAGATTCGAGACTGTCGCACGCGAGTGAGCAGTCTGACAAAGCCAACAACGACCAATGTCGATGGCTGCGGTTGGCACCGACCAAGCCATACACTCACTCTTCCGCACCATCTGACACCTGCTGTTGCCGCGACTGCTACGAGTCGCTAACACTCGCGGCCGGCTGATCGGAGCGATGCGGCTGACCCCCTACTTCGCTAAGAGCTCCGATGGCGTCGACAGAGTGGGCTCCGATGGAGCGGGAGCCCACCCGCCCACCCGCCCACCCCTTTGATGACGACGCGCGACGACGACGACGGGCGCCATCTGGGTGCCCGATTCTTGCCTTGATCTCGTGTGTACGCGAGATCGAGCCATCGAACGGCGCTTACGTACACGCAGCTGACCGTGCCAATTGGCACGATGTGCTGGCAAAGATGGTCAGCACAGTAAATGCTAGGAAGTATCAAGCCGTCGAGCCAGCGGAGCGAGCGCTCGGCCGGCAACCGAGAGTGTGGTGCATCCAATCGACTCTTCTGCCCTCAAATGGATACCTCGAAATGGAAGGCGAACGATGGACAGAGCGAAGCTGTGGCACCCTGGGCCAACCATTAAAAAGACCAACACATAATGGTACACTGGTTGGATGCCACCGTAACGGACAGAAAGAGACGCACAAATCGGTGACGAAGCGTGTCAGACAGAGGAGCCAGTCATTGTCACAGCTCTCTCCAAGCAAGGACTAGGGAAGAGAACAGAACCAGGACACGTCATGTCCGGTCATGAACAGGGAAGAGGCAGGGGCCGCAGAGGCGGCGGTGGTGGTGGTAGCGGCGGCGGCGGCGGCGGACGTAACCGCGGTCGCGGTCGTGGTCGCGGTCGTGGTCGCGGTCGTGGTCGCGGTCGTGGTCGTGGTGGTCGTAGCGGTCGCGGTGGTCGTGGGGGTCGTAGTGGTGGCGGTGGCGGTGGCTCGGGCGGTGGCGCAGGTCGGTCGTCTGGGAAGAAGAACTGGCGGCAGAAGGCAGCCGAGCTGTGTGGCGATGACGACGCGCCGGTGTTTGCGGCGACAGAGCCTGGACGTGGCCGCAAGGGCAAGGGCAAGGGCAATGGCAAGGGTGACGCGAGCTTGGGCAAGTCCAAGGGCGAGGGATCGGCAGTGGCCGAGAGTGTCCAGGCCAAGGCTAGGGCCGAGGCTGAGCGGAACAAGGGCCGCCGGGCAAACAACAACGGCTCTGGGCGCAAGCGGAGGAAGAAGGTGTACAAGACACATCTGTCGCCGGCCGAGGTCGATGCTGGCCTCGCCGACGGCTCGCTGACCATCGGAGAGTTTCGCGTCAATGCGCATAACCCGACCGAGGGCTACGCCACGTCCAAGGACTACGATCAGGACGTGTTTGTCGACGGGATGACGCCCCGGAACCGGGCGTTCCACGGCGACACGGTGGCGCTGCGTGTCAAGCCCGAGTCGCAGTGGAAGAGCTTTGCCGCCGCTGAGCCGGGCTCGCGTAACGACGGGCGTGAGCCGCAACCAACCGGCTCGGTGGTGGCGATCCTGGATGACTCCCGGCGGCCAGCGACGCTGATCGGGATGTTCAAGCCGTCGCGGCGCGATGGTCGCGTCACACCTGACGATCGTGCGGTCCTCTTCCAGCCGCTCGACAAGAAGCAGCCGCGGCTGCTGGTTCCCATCGCGTCCAAGCAGGCGCGCAAGGTGCTTCCTAACGACTTTCTGGAGAACTTTGACGAGTACACCGGGACCATGTTCCAGGTCAACTTTGACTCGTGGTCCGAAGACTCGCGCTACGGCTATGGGCGAGTGGTGGCCAAGCTCGGCAAGCTCGGCTCGGTCGCCAACGAGGAGCGGGCCATCCTTCTCGCCAACTCGGTCAAGGACGAGCCGTTTACCGGCCGGGTCCTCCGCGAGCTCGACGCATTTGCCGCCGAGGTCGAGGCTGCGGCGGCGTCGGACGCGCCCGACGGCTCCAGCGCGTCGTCACCGGCTGCCGGCCTCGGCGCAGGCTCGACTCGCTGGCCAATCCCAGCGGAGGAGCTGGCGAAGCGACGCGACTTTCGCGGGCATCGGGTGGTCTCGATTGATCCGCTCACTGCGCGCGATCTCGACGACGCGCTCTCGGTTGAGGTCATCGACGACGAGCACGTCGAGATCGGTGTGCACATTGCGGACGTGACGTACTTTGTGCGCGAGGGCACGCCGCTCGATGACGAGGCTGCGGAGCGGTCGACCTCGGTCTACCTCGTCTCGCGGGTCATTCCTATGCTCCCGCGGATGCTGTGCGAGCAGCTGTGCTCGCTGCAGCCGGGCGTTGAGCGGCTCACCTTTTCCGCGGTTTTCAAGATGAACCTCAAGACCGGCGCGGTTGTCGACCGTTGGTTCGGCCGCTCGGTCATCAAGTCGTGCGCGCAGATGGCGTACGAGCACGCACAAATGCTGATCGACGGCGACGAGCTGCCTGTGCCCGAGGACGGCGGCCCGGTGCTGTTCAACGGTGTCTCCGCCGCCGACGTCGCCGCCGACGTCCTCGTCCTCCGCGACCTCTCGCGGAAGCTCCGCGCCCGCCGGTTTGCCTCGGGCGCGCTCTCGCTCCACAACCCGAAGCTGGCGTTCAAGCTCAACGAGGACATGACCGAGCCCATCGGATGGCACATCTACGAGATCCGGGAGTCAAACAAGCTCATCGAGGAGTTTATGCTCCTTGCCAACCGCGAGGTCGCCAAGTTCATCCACAGCGCCTTTCCCGAGACTGCGCTGCTCAGGCTGCACCCGCCGCCGCAGGAGCGCAAGATGACCGAGGTCATCGACACGCTTGCGGCCGCCGGCTACACCATCGACGCGTCGTCGTCGGGCTCGCTCCATGCCTCGCTGCAGCGGATTGGCGAGGGGACGACCCAGCGCGACCGTGACGTGTACGCGGTGGTCATGGACCTGCTCGCCTCGCCCATGCAGTCGGCGCAGTACTTTTGCACTGCCGACCACGACGAGAACGAGTTCCGTCACTACGCGCTCGCCTTTGATCACTACACCCACTTTACCTCGCCCATCCGCCGGTACCCGGACTGCGTGGTGCACCGGCTGCTTGCGGCGGCTCTGGGCGAGAACCAGCCGGGCCTCGCGCCCGCCCGCGACGCCAAGGCCGTGACGGCCATCGCCGACCACGCCAACGAGAAAAAGTACAACGCCAAGCAGGCGTCGACAGCATCGGGCCTCTCGTACCTCTGCGTCTTTCTCGCCAACCAGCCCATCCGCAACATGCGGACGCTGGTCTCAGGCGTCGGCTCGTCGTCGTTCACCCTCCTCGCGCCGGGCCTCTCGCACGACGACCGGGTCTACATCGCTGACCTCGCCATCCACCCCGATGCCACCACCTACGACGAGGACGAGAAGGTGCTCACGCTTCACTGGCGCGACGGCGGCGTCTCGCGCATCGCCATGTTTGAGCCAGTCATGGTCGACGTCGTTGTCAACACTCGCCGCATGCCTCACGTCCCCGCTTTGTCCCGCGCTCGCCGCTCGACTCTGGCGCCGTTGCCGCCTCGCTCTCTGCCACCGAGCTTGACGATCTCGACGCCGCCGTCGCGGACGACGACACTGCCACCGCCGACGCCAGCACTGACGCGCCTCTAGGCGCTTCCTCGAACGACGACGAGGGGAATGACTCGGAGTCGTAGCTCGCACCACACTAGCTAAGTCCATAAAGTTATTGATGTCCTCTCCCTTGGCCAAGCCACAGCCACGGTCTTTGTCGCCAGCAATTTTTGTCCCACCCCCCACCCCCCACCCCCCATCCCCCTCACCCACTATTCCTTTCACCCTCCTCGCCAACAGGTCGCCCAACCACGGGTATCGTTGCCACACGTCTCTACGCTGCGGAACGCCTCGCCCACCATGTCCACGTTTTCGTCCAACATGGTGACCCGTATGGAGAACGACGACCACGACCTGCGGTACATGGCTGTGTCTGACCTCAAGCGCGAGCTGGAAAGCGATGGCTTTCCCTGCAGGCCTTCCGACGCCAGTCACCTCGTCAATGGCACTGTCCGTCTTCTCGGCGACTCGTCGCGTGATGTCCGCGCCCTTGCTGTGGATGTCTTCCCGCTTCTGGTCAAGGTCTATGGAACCAATGCTGTCCGATCGCTCATTCCCGCCCTCACCTCCAACATGCTCTCGGAGAAGGAAGAGCTTCGTGATGTCTCGGCCATGGGCCTCTCGGTCATTGTCACCGAGCTGGCTATCGACTCGCCGGATGCAACGCTTGTATGTGAGCTGGCCATCGGCCCACTGGTCCAAGGCCTCCGCTCCAGCAACTCGGACGTCAACATCCGTGCGCTGGAAGTCACCTCGGCCGTCCTCGCCAAGTTTTGCGCCCGCGTCGTCGACGCCCACAAAGTTCTGCTCGACGCCCTGCTGAGCCTCACGGATGCGACGCGGGAGACGGTGCGGAAGCATACCGTGACCTCGATTGGCTATCTGACTGCCTCGCTCTCGCCTGACCTCTTCTCGCACCTCTTCGACTACCTCGTCGACACGCTCGCGGACAACGGCGCCTCGGGCACCAAGCGGAAGACGCTGGTGGCCTGTCTCGCGGCCGTGACTGACACTGTCGGCCCGCGGGTTGCCCAGCGACTTGGTGACATCATCCAGCTCTCGAAGCGCCTTGTCGTCGACCCGGTTGGTCGCGACCACGACATGCTCGCCGTCGAAGTCACTGACGCGGTCATCCGGCTCTACACTGCACTGGTCCGCCGCTGCCCGGCCGCCGTCGCCATCCACCTCGACACGATCATTGAGGCGTGCGTGGCGTTCATCGCGTTTGACCCCAACTACCAGGACGATGACGACGACGATGAGAATCCGTCGGACGAGGACTCTGACTATGACGAGTACGACGAGTACGACGACGATGACATGTCCGACGACGAGGACATCTCGTGGAAGGTCCGCAAGGCGTCGGCCAAGTGCCTCGCCGCCATGGTTGAGACCCGGCCTTCGATGCTCCCGCACTTTTACTCGGTCATCTGTCCAGTTCTTGTCAAGCGGTTCAAGGAACGGCAGGACGCAGTCAAGGCCGATGTCTTTGCCGCCTTTGTCACACTTGTCAAGACGACCGCCAACGTCTCGCAGCGCGGCGCTTCGTCATCGGACTCGGCCTCGCTCAGTCTCCTTGTCGCTGCGCTCCCGGCGGTGGCCAAGTCGCTCGCACCGCAGCTGACCAAGTCGCCGCGCGCCCGCGAGGCCGCTGTCGCGGTGGTTCTCCAGCTTGCCACCGTCCTGCCCAACGAGCTCGAGTCGACGCTCCCGCTCTTTGTCCCGCGCCTCGTCAAGGTCCTCAATGAGGCCGACGCCGACGCCAACGCGCTCCGGGTCGACGTCTGCACCGTCCTCCGCTCGCTCCTCGCGAACGCAGGTCCAACCGCCTTTGTTCCGTTCCGCGCCCATCTCATTGCCGCCATCCTCCCGCTCCTCTCCGACTCGAACTTCAAGATCATCTCGGGTGGGCTGCAGGTTCTCGAGCTGCTCGTTGCAGTCCTCGCCGCTGACCCGCCGGCCGCCGACAACCTCGAGGCTGTGCTCGACGGCACCATTGCAGCGCTCAAGGGCGAGTCGGACCGTCACGTCAAGACACACGGGCTTGCCGCGCTGGGCGCCACCGTCGCTGCCGCCGCGCACACGCTCGGCAGCTCGCGGGTGGGCGACGCGCTGCCGCTCTTTGTGGCGTCTGTCCAGAACGCGCTGCTTGACGTCCGCGTCGCCGCCGTCTCGGCTCTCGGCACCGTGTTCAGTGCCCCGGCGGCTGCCGGCGTCTTTGACGTCAGCGCTGCGGCCTCGGTCCTCCAAGACGAGCTTACCGGCTTCCTCCGCAAGTCGGACCGTGCGCTCGTGGCAGCTGCACTCACCACCACCAAGGCCATGGTTGCCTTTGCGCCGGCGACCTTTAACGACTCGACGGTCGTCGCGCTCGGCACCGAGGCCGCTGCGCTTGTCTCCGAGGCCGATCTCGGCCTCGCCAC
This sequence comes from Thecamonas trahens ATCC 50062, assembly GCF_000142905.1. Taxonomy (NCBI): domain Eukaryota; order Apusomonadida; family Apusomonadidae; genus Thecamonas; species Thecamonas trahens. The sequence goes on along the minus strand of NW_013657663.1, from coordinate 60,023 downwards.
CCTTGCTGCCGACCTGCTGGTGGCTCTGGTCGACGGCGCTTCTGCGCAAGTCGCGGCGCAGCTGTATCGCCTTGTCTCCCAGCCCGTTATGGCGCTCCTCTCGACCGCGGTGGTCCAGGGTGCCTCGCTGCAGGTCCTGGTCCAGCTCCTAGAGGCGGCGGTGGCCAAGTCTGCAGTAGGCGTTGATGCTGTTGTCGATGCTCTTGTCGCGTGCGGGACCGACGGTGACTCGCCGCTCCCGCGGCAGGCATACACCTCGCTGGCGACTGCCATCGCCGGTGTCCTCAACGCTGCGGCCGCCATCGAGAGTCACCTCGCGCAGTTTGCTACTGTTGCTGGTGACGGGAATGGGAGTGAGGCCTCGCGTGTCCTTGCGCTCTACGTCCTCGGCCAGATTGGCGTCCGCCACTCGACCGCTTCGGCCAAGGATGAGCTCGCACGCGCAGCCATGAGCGTCTTTGACGCCGAGTCGGAGCGGATCAAGGCTGCTGGCGCGTACGCGCTCGGGAAGCTCGCAGTCTCGGCGCCGGACGCGTATCTCCCGCGCATGTTTGAGGTCATGGACGGCGCGAGTGGACAGACCCAGTTCCTTGTCCTCACCGCCTTTAAGGAGTTTGTCGACACGGCGCTTAAGATCCCTTCAAGCAACGCGCTCGCTGGTGTCAAGACAAGCCTCTGGCCAGTTCTCGTGGCCTCGGCGGCGTCGGACGAGGTTGGAACCCGTAACGTGGCCTCCGAGTGCCTCGGCCTTCTGGTTGCATCGAATATGGCCGACATGGCGCCGGCGCTGGCCGAGCTTGTCGCCTCGGAGCAGGCGCATGTCCGTGGCGGCGCGGTCTCGGCCCTCAAGTCGGTGCTCGCAGCATCGGGCGCCGACGCCGCGCTTGCGCCGTTTCTCCCGACCTTCTTTGCGCTCATCGCCGACCCGTCTGTCGAAGTCCGCCGGCTGGCGGTCAAGACCTTCACGTTCTTTATCAACCGCGCCCCGGCGCTGGTCTGCGACCTCGTCCCGGACCTCCTCCCGCAGCTTTACGACGAGCTGCCGGTCAAGAAGGAGCTTATCCGCGAGCTCAAGCTCGGCATCATGACCGTTAAGGTCGACGACGCCGAGCTCAACCGCAAGGCCGCGCTCGAGTGCTTCCACGTTCTTGTCCTCGTCGCGCTCGACAAGATCAACGTCCACGAGCTGGTGCCCAAGCTCATGGCCGGGTTTGGCGACCGGCTCACCGACAACGCCATCCTCTGCCACACCATTCTCACCGAGCTCGCCAGCCTCGTCCCTGCAGCGCTCCTCGAAGTGGTCGATGCTCTCATCAAGGCCTTTACCAAGACCCTCAAGGACCGCCCGTGGAGCAAGGCCGCCAAGGACGTCGACGCCTTTGCCGCCCTCATCAACGCCACTCTCCGCACCATCCACACACTCCACCCGCTCGCCCTCGCCGCGGACTCGTCCGGCAAGTGGCGCGCATTTGAGGCCTCGGTCGCCGCCGGCAAGTGGGCCTCGCAGTACGCCGTGGTCTGCGGCCGCGAGGTCGAGGCACCTGCCGGTGCCAGTGGCTGAGTCTGACAAGCATGGCTCGATGATAAAGTCTTCTTCAATAGACTGCTGTGCGAGCGACGTCAGGACACCGGCTGCGAGAGGCTGCCCTGAGGAAGACCGCCGCCGTCGCCGTGCCGATGGACGAGGACGTGGCGCTCGAGCCAGGCGCCGAATCGGTTGAGGAACGAATCCATGGCAAAATCGTCGCGAGGCGGTGATGGCGACGCGGCATCGTCTCCACTGTCGTTGCCTTTGCGTGACGCGGTGGCGTTGAGGAGGGGGAACGAAGTGCCCCAGCCGAGGAGGTCGCGGGTGGTGGCGACGACGGCGGCAACCTCGCGCTCGTCGAGGACGTACTCGGGAACCACAAACGAGATGACAAGCGCGTCGGGGAAGAGCGCAACCTCGGCCTGTGACTGCGCCACCACTCGCTTGACCGAATCGAGGAGAAGGAGCGGCGAGGCTCGGAGCCAATCGACGACAAGGCTCAGCAGCCGCGAGGAGTAGGCAAGGACGAGAAAGTCATGGATTTCGGTCCGGAACTGGCGGACGACGGCCGCTACCGGACCGAGACCGGCATCAAACTCGGCGACACCGTCCGACGGCCGGATCTCGATGCTCGCGCCGGCGAGGCCGTCATCACCAAGCGCAAGTGCAGTCGGGTCCAGGCTCACATCGATCACAAACGGCTCGGTGTGGACCGGCTCGTGTGCAGTGCCGTCGCCATCACCGGAGAGAAGAGTAAAGTCGGCGTGCAGACAGAGGCAGATGCCATGGTCACTGTCAAAGACGACCGATGGCGGCGATGTGACTGCCACTGCAAGGTGGAACGGTGTGTCCGGCGGCGCGTCGGAAGCGTAGTGTGCAAAGAGCTCTGGGTCGGCGAGCGAGTCGGGCAGGTCAGAGGCAGCGACGTCGAGCGCGAAAAAGCCGGCGTGCCAGCCAGCGAGCAGAACCGAGGTGACCATGGCCGGCGAGAGGGCGACGACCGCGTCGTGGAGATTCGACATCGAGAGCGCGGCATCCATCGGCCGCGGCGGCGGGATGTCCGCGTAGTGCTCGGGTGGGACGTTGGGACCGTACGTCCGCACCAGGCCGCGATGGCCGGTGCAGAGCATCGACGACGCAGCCTCGCGCTTGAGAGGCGGTGCGCGAACAAGCGAGTAGTCTGCAGTGAGGACCGAGGCCGAGCCGGCGAGCGGGATGTGAGTTCCAGGCTTGCCCTCGAGGAAGACCCGGGTGAGCTCGGAGATGAGCGCAGCCTCGATCGGGACCGAGTCGAGCGCCTTGGAGATGGACGACTTGATGTAGCCGGAGAACTGCGAGAGGACAAAGCCGGAAAAGCCCCAGTTGTCCTTGGAAGCGAGGACCTCGCCCTTGTCGTCGGTGAGCTCGAGGCCAAAGTCGACGTCGAGCTTGCCAATGCGGAGCGCAAACGAGGCCGGCGGCGCCATGACAGCCACCAGATCCTCGGTGAGGAGTTCTCCGTCGTCCGAGCCGTCGTCGGCCTCAGCGGCGCGCGAGAGAACGTCGTCAGCGGTCTCGACAACATTAAGCTCGAGACTGCCGCCGACGTCCGAGATCGAGACGGTGACACCGACGTTGGTGTACGAGAGGAACTGTGTGAGGCGGACAACCGAGAAGGCGGCCTCGAGCTCGATGGCAATACCCGCCAGCGCCACGCCGACCTTGTTGTGCAGAGCGTCCATGGCGACCCGCGGCGCCGGGAACGAGATGGAGCGGACGGCAAAGTGCGAGAACTGAAGCTGCACATCGCCCGACTCGGCCAGGTACTCCTGGAAAGCTGACGAGGTGAGGTAGGCCGAGGCGAGCGACTCGACGAGGTCAGTGTGCTCGATGGTCGACGCTACCGAGGCAAGCGCGTTGGTGAGGCCCTGCCATGAGATGGCAAAGACCGCGCCCGGGTTGGTCCAGTGCGACGGAAGCGAGGCGCGGGCGGCGGGCGGGAGCGCGGCCATGAGCTTGGAGGCGCGGGCGGCGCGGCGCTGCTCCTCGACCCAGAACTTGCGCGCAACCCGCGCGACGCGCGACATCGACTTGGCATGCTGGGCCAGGTTGAGCTTGACCCGCGATTCACCAAAGTGCGAGATGACGCGCAGAGTGAGCGACTCGTACGAGCCGAGCTTGACGGCGGCCTCGAGCGAGGCGGCGGCGGCGGCTTCCGACGATGAGCCGGGACGGGTAGAGGCCTTGTCTCCCATAGACGCCGCCACCTCGGCGGATCTTCCTCCTGACTCGCTGGCCGACAGTCCACTGCCGTCCGACGTCGCGGCAGTCTCCTCCTTTCCGTACACGGCCGGAAGCCAGCGGAGCCGGAACCGGAGCTCGGTGTCGGTAAGAAAGACTGGCTCGTAGTCAAAGTCGTCGCCGCGGAACTTGAGGCGCGAGACAAAGAGGAGCGAGCGGCCAAAGAGGATGACCTCGATGGAGGCGGTCCGCGAGTCAAAGACGGCGTGCGACGACGAGATGACCGGCGCCCACGAGGTGGTGAGGTGGATGAGCGGCGCGCTGCCGCTCGGCTCACTCCCACTGCCGGCACCTGCGCCCCCACCCGACGCAGTGTCGGAGGTGGGGCGCGGGCCTGGGCTCGGCGACGGGGTGCCGAGGTCCGAGACAAGTTCCGAAGCCAGGTCGACAGCGAGATCGGCCGAGTTGGAGACGTCGACAACGTCGGAGACCTCGGCGTAGGAAACCGGCTCGTCGCGGGTCTCGACCGAGAGAGCGAGGCCGTCGTCGCCAAAGCCGCCGTAGCGTTCCGAGTAAGAGGCGAGCGAGTGGAGCGGGAAGGAGAGTAGGTCTGGCGTTGCGGACGGCGGCGGGCCGAGGCCCTCCCAGTTCTGAAAGTAGTAGTACAACTTGTGCTGGTCAAGGTTGTAGGTGGAGAGGCCCTCGGGTGGCATGTCGAGCCAGCGCTTGACGACAGCTGGATCGGAGGCGACGGTGACGGTAAAGTCAGCGCCGTCGTAGCGGGCGGTGCCCTCGTGGGCAGCGGGGTGCTCGATCATGTACGAAATGCCAAAGGGGGTAAAGTCAAAGAAGACGTCTGTGGAGCGGGCAGCGATGTAGTGTGTGAGGACGTCGACGGCGACCGACGACGGCGAGGTCATGAGCGCGTTGAGAGCGTCCGACTCTGAGGCGGCGGCGGGAGACGGCGGTTCGTCGGCCGACGGCGACGATGCGGCACGTTCTTGCGCCAGCTGACGGAGTTTGGCAACGGTGGCGTCCTTGGCGTGGCGGATGAGGTTCTGGGCAATGATGCGCGGCGAGGCCGAGGAGAAGCACGCGACCGAGTCGCCGTGGTTGACGATCGCGTGAATGCGGGTGTGGACGCCGAGGGCATGGACGTAGGCGGCGAGCGCGGTGTCGCCCACAAGCGGCTGGCCGACAGTGACGACGTGGATGCGGCGGAGCTCGTCGGGCGTGATGGAGCACTCGACAATGAGCCGAAGAAAGACAATGACGGCGACAGCACCGCCAAGCGAGTGGCCGCAGAGGACGAGGGCACCGCGACGGGCGGCGGCGGTGGTGGATGGCGGGCGGAGGAACTCGAGGAGTGGCAGGAGCGGAATGGCGTAGGCGCGCTGGGCAAAGCCGGCGTGGATGCGGCCGTTGAGGGCATCGTGGGCAAGGACATTAAAGTCGATGGCGGCGTCTGCAAGCGAGTAGGTGCCCATGAAAGAGACATAGAGGTCAACTGCGGTGGCCTCCGGTCTTCTGCGGGTGGCGTAAAAGTACTTTTGCTCCGAGTGGCGGTTGGTGTACTGCACCTTGGTAAAGGCCTCGCGGTGAAGAAAGGCGTCTGTGTCCGAGTCAAAGTAGACGGCGCACGAGGCGTCGAGGCCAAGGGTTAGGATCTCGTAGAGACGAGCATCGCCGTCGAGCGCATCGAGCATGGAGGAGTAGGTGGCAGGCTCCGGGTGTATGGCGGGCGCGTCGAGGGCGGGCGAGGGCGCGCTACCGGGTGTCCCGTTGACGACGATGATCGGAAGGGCCGGGGCCGGGAGCGGCGAAGGTGACGGGGCGGCTTCCGACGATGCGAGGCGCTTGAGGATGTCGGGGGGAAGGCCCAGACGCGGGCGTTCTGGGCCATGTTCTCAAAGTAGGAGGAGGCCTGTGAGGTGAACTGGATCTGCATGTGGACGTATCCAGTAAGCGCGGCTTCGGACGAGACGCGCGAGTCGGGCGGGCGGAGCTGGAACCAGTTGTCGACGACGGCGCCGTCGAGAAAGGTGAGGACCGGGAGGCGGGCCGAGCCGAGGAAGACGTCCTTGCGAAGGGTGCGGCGGTTGTAGAGCTTGACGGTGATGATGCGGCCCATGGCGTCGGCAATGCCGACATTGAGCTGGGCGTTGCGCGACCAGGCCGGGGCGCCGTCGGGAGCCTTGCGGGCCTCTGTGGTCGTTTTCTCGGTGCCGACGCGAAGGACGGCGTAGGCCGACGACGGCGACTTGCCGGTCGACGGGTCGACGAGCTGCATGGCCTCGAGGACGCGGACCTGGAGCATGCCTGCGGCTGGGATCTGGACGGCGAGAGCGGAGAGGGCGTCAGCGGCAAAGCGAGCAACTGATGGGATGTCCGAGGTGGAGAGCGAGGCGAGGAGGCGGGTGCCGCCGTGCTCGGCAAAGAGGACCTTGACGTAGGGGTGGAAAACGTGCAGAGCTTGACGAGGCCCGAAGTGGCGAGCTCGACAAGTTCAGTGGGCGCGGTGGCGAGGACCGGGCCGAGGGCCTCGATGAGGCCGGCACAGAGGAGCTCGGCTTTGTTGTGCTCGGAGGAGAGGAGCTTGGAGAGGACGTTGATGGCGGACTCGACAAGGGCCGAAACATCAGAGCGGAGAAGATCGAGGTAGCGCGGGGCGGCGCCGGCGCGGATGACATCGTAGGTGTTCGGCTCGTGGGTGAGGAGAAGGTCAGCAAAAGCGGAGCGGAAGAGCGGAAGAGCGGTCTGGCCACAGAGGCGGAAAAAATGATGGAGCGAGCCCTTGACGTCGAGGCCCGAGTCGGCGGAGAGGGTGAAGTTGAGCGCCGAGATGGTGTGAAGGCGGACGAGCGAGTCAAACTGTGGCGGGAGGTGTGCGACTGCGGTGTCGAGGAGGTTGAGCGTCTCAAGCTTGCGGAGGCGGGCACAGACCGGAGCAGGGAGCCATGAGACAGCGGTGGTGGAGAGGTCGAGGTTGCGGAGGGACGAGACGGCAAAGCGGAAGGAGAGGGCGGGCAGAGCCTTGAGCTTGGGGTTGTTCGCCAGCGAGAGCGAGGTGAGCGAGCCGTGGTGGGCCAGAAAGGTACCAGAGATCTTCTTCAACCCGTTTGCAGCGAGGTCCAGGATGCGCAGAGAGTGGGGGATGAGCGGGCCGGAAGCCGAGATGGCGTTGATGGCGTTGCCGGAGAGATTGAGCGATGTGAGGGAGGAGACGGATGAGAGGTCTGGAAAAGCGGTGAGCTTGTTACCAGCAAGCGAGAGAGTCTGCAGCGCGGAACAAGAGCAAAGAACCGAAGCCGAGACCGAGTCTATGACGTTGTGCGCCATGTCGAGGTAGAGCAGGTTCGAGAGGAGGCCAAGATCAGGAGGAAGCGATGAGAAGGCATTGTGGGCGAGGATGAGGACTTTGAGATCAGACATAGAAGAGAGAGCAATGGGTAGACGATTCCATGGTTGCGGTGGTGAAGCACTTGCCCGCTTCCGATCTTCTTTGCTCAGCGCGAGTGTCTTGGTCTTTGTGGATGTCACCACCAGCTGCTCCCATGTGTCGGTGTAGGTCGGCAGGGCGTCATAGACGGCCTCTTCAAAGGTGGCAAAGGTAGCATAGACGCTGGCCTCTGCGTTGTTGGCAGACACAAGCTGGAGGTATGTCGCCCCGTCAGAGTCCATAGGGGGGGTGGGGGGGA
>NW_013657663.1:33617-52477 GCF_000142905.1 Thecamonas trahens ATCC 50062 | reverse complement strand
GGGGGAGGGGGTGTTACAAGACAGAGGCGTCGATCTCGCCGAGGACAATGGTGTTGTCGGCAGCGCCAGTGGCGATGATGGGCTCAGGGGGGAGCAGGCGATGGAGAGGACCGGGCCAGTGTGGCCAGGAAGCTCGTAAATAGGCTCGCCAGAGCCCGAGTGCCAGGCGTAGAGCGAGCCGTGGAGCGAGCCGCCGAGAGCAAGGGTGGCGTGGGTGGCGCGGGTGGCGGCGTCGAGCCAGGCGTTGGGCGCGAGGGCGAGCGGGAGCGGTCGCATCTCGGGGTTGGCCTCGGGCCCGTGAGGGCCGGTGAAGCCGCGCAGCTCGCGGATGGGCGGGGCAAAGGGCCGGATGTCCCAGACGCGGACAAGGCCGTCGAGGTCGCGGGTGAGGAGGGCGTCACCCGAGGGTGCTAGAGCCAAGGCCGAGAGCGGCGGCGGAGCGCGGACGCGCGGCGCAAGCTCCAGCAGCGGCACAGGCGCGGCGTCGGAGGTCGCCGCCAGCGAGTACTTGCGGACGACGCCGTCGATGCCGGCAGCGTACACGGCGGGGCCATCAGCCTCGTTGGCAAGCGCCGTGGCAGTCAGCGGCGATGAGAGCGAGACTGAGAAGACGGCAGCGCGCGAGCGTGCATCGCGGACAGTGAGCACGCCGCCGTCGGTGACGACGGCCAGGAGCGAGGAGTTGTCCAGAACCGCCACATCGTTAACAATGTCGTCAAGACGAGCAATGACCTCGCACGTCTCACTCGCCACATCCCACGTCCGCAGCGAGCCATCTGCAGAGCAGGTAGCCAGATCAAAGCCAGCGGCAGCAGTAGAGGAGGGGCAGGCGAGGCCCGTGACGGCCGACGAGTGGCCACGGAGATGACCGATGGAGCAGATGGTGTCCGAGTAGACAGGCCAGACAATGACCGAGCGGTCCTTTGATCCCGAGTACAGTGTCCGTCCGTTGCCGGCAAAGGCCACGCAGGTGACCTCGTCGTCATGGCCCGAGAGGACCAGGTTGGCAGCCGCCAGCGACGACGTCCGCTCCACCGTCGTCGCCAGTGCTGTCGAGCCCTCTCCGGACGACAAGCCCTTGCTCCGCTTGCTCACAGGGGCAAGCGCAAGTGTTGTCGACGTCGTCGTGGACGGGCGGCCGCGCTTCATATGGGCTGGTGGGGAGTGGGGGGTGGGGGGGTGGTGGGGGCGGGGGGTGAGGTGATGGGGCTATGGTGGGAATCGATGGGAATGGGTGGGGATGACTATGGGTGGGGATGGTTGATGGGAATGGGTGGGGATGACTATGGATGGGGATGGTTGATGGGAATGGGTGGGGATGACTATGGATGGGGATGACTATGGTTGATGGGAATGGGTGGGGATGACTATGGGTGGGGATGGTTGATGGGAATGGGTGGGGATGACTATGGATGGGGATGGTTGATGACTATGGATGGGGATGACTATGGTTGATGGGAATGGGTGGGGATGACTATGGGTGGGGTCAGGTCGGAGCTATTCTGCGTCCTTGGCAAGGCCACAGCATACTGCAGCCGCTGCTGAGTCTCGGGCTTTCGGTAATGGGTGGTTGCCCATGGCTCCGTCGCCGAGCACTCGACTCTGTCAGAGACAAATCGCATTCAAATGTTTGCAACGGCAACGCCACCGCGACACAGCGTGAGCGACGAGAACATGGCACCCATGAACAAGGCATTGACACCAAACCAGGCCAAGCTTGGCGGTACGGGTCTGGCTACCCCGCCGCCAAAGTCGTACCAGTCGCCGATGAGCAGGTTTATGTCCATGCTCACCGAGCCGTTGGCCGGCAACTCGCTCACCTCGCCAACGGTCACCACCAGCTCGGAGGCGGCCGAGCCCACAGTGGACTCGGAGGCCATGATTGCGGCGCTCTCGACCCGGGTCGGTGAGCTGCAGGCCGAAACCGAACGGCTGCAGGGCGTAGAGGCAGCAGCCGAGAGTCAGGCGGCCGAGCTGGCGCAGTCAGCCAGGGCGCTGGAGGAGGCCAAGGCAGCCAAGGCAAAGTACAAGTCGCTGGCGCTCAAGCTCAAGGCCGATCTGGAGCATGCGCAGCGGAAGCTGCTCACCGGATCGCCTGCATCCGCGGCCAAGTACAAGACCAAGGCTGCAGAGCTGGTTAAGGAGGTCGCCAGGCTGCAGGATGCCAACTCGGCACTGGAGAGTCGGATGGAGAAGGTGCGGACCATGGCCAACGGCCTGCTCGCTGATGTCAAGCGGAAGGAGAGCGAGAACGAGGTCCTCCGCTCCCAGCTCGATGAGGCCAGGGCCGCGTTTGATGCTTACGCCGCAGATCAAGAGTCCGAGGCCTCTGCCCTGCAAGAGCAGATGTTCTTCTCCACCGCCCTTGCCCTCAAGCTCAACTTTTCCATGGCTGGCGTCGCCGTCAACGGCATCTCCACGTCCGCGCTGTACGATCGCGTCAAGCGCGAGAACATTCCGGTCATTCAGTGGGGTGCGTGGCTCTCAGAGGCGATGACGGCCCAGACGATGTAAACATAGCTAGCTTCAGTGCAGCTGCGCCGCCACGAGAGCAGCGTAGAGCGAGTCGGGGTCGGCGAGGAGCTCCGTGTGACTGCCTTGGGCCACAAGCTCACCGTCGGCAATGACCACGATATTGTCGGCATTCTTGATGGTGGAGAGCCGATGGGCGATGACGATGGTGGTCCGGTCCCGCATGAGGATCTCGAGCGCGCCCTGGACGGCAGCCTCGGACTCGGCGTCGAGCGCCGAGGTGGCCTCGTCGAGGATGAGAATGGCCGGGTCGCGGAGGAGCGCGCGCGCAATGGCGATCCGCTGCTTCTGGCCGCCGGAGAGCTGAACGCCGCGCTCGCCAACAAGCGTGTCGTAGCCGTCGGGAAAGGCCTCGATAAAGTCGGCGGCGGCGGCGACGCGGGCGGCGGCGGCGATCTCGGCTCGGCTCGCGTCCGGACGGCCAAAAGCGATGTTGAACGCGATCGAGCCGGCAAAGAGGTCCGGCTCCTGCGAGACAATGGCCATTGAACTCCGCAGCGTTGCCGGATCAAGATGAGTGAGCGGGACGCCGTCGACTACGACCTGGCCGGCCTCGGGATCATACAGGCGCATGAGCAGCCACGCCAGTGTGGTCTTACCCGAGCCCGATGGCCCGACAAGAGCCACGACTGAGCCGCGAGGGACATCAAACGAGACATCGCGCAAAACCTTGCGCTGCGGCCGCGATGGGTAGCGGAATGAAACGTGCTGGAACGAGACGTTGCCGACAATGTCCGGCTGCGCCAGGTGCGGGGCCGCCAGCGGAATCGCCGGTGTGGCGCTCAAGACCGCGTCGATCCGTGACGCTGCGTCGATGCCCTTGACAGCCTGGCCCGAGAGGATAGAAAGCGAGGCAAAGGCCGACTGCATCCGCGAGGCCTGCAGCATGAAGGTGACAATCGCCTCGGGCGCCAGGCTGCCGTTGGCTACCAGGCCGGCGCCGTACGAGATGACCCCGAGGACCATGCCGTAGAGCCCCAGCGAGGTAAAGCCGTGGAAGATACCGATGCGACGGCCAAGCGAGGCCGCAAGGCCCGTGGCCTCGCGGGTGTCGGACGCAAAGAGCTCGAGGGCGGCGGCCTCGGCACCGAATGCGCGGACTGTCCGGATGTTGGCCATGTACTCGTCAGCCAGCGCGAGCGATGAGGCCGTCCGCGCCGCAGCCGCGCCCGAGATGCCGCGGAGGTGGCGGGCAAAGATCGAGCCGGCCCAGACTGAGACTGGAAGCGCGCAGAAGAGAATGCCGGTCATCTGCGGTGAGATGAGCGCCAGCGAGACGCAGCCACCAACAAGAACGACAACCGCGCGGACGCCGATCGAGACGCAGTGCTTGACGGCAGCCCGGACGGCTTCGACGTCGGCTGAGAGCAGAGCCGAGAACTCTCCACCACGGGTGGCATCGTACGCGCCCATGTCCTTGGCCATGAGTGCATCAAACAGCGCGGTTCGCAGCCGCTGCACCAGCCGCTGCGAGAACGACGAGAGCAAGGCGATGTAGCCCGCCGAGAGCGAGGCTTGAAAGACAACGACGCCAGCAAGCTTGGCCACTCCGCCCCACAACGTCGAAAACGATGCGCCAGCCTTGAGACTCGCCAGCAGGCCTCCCACCGACGGCGGAATGAGGAGCGAGACGAGCGACGACGAGACCGTGGCCACCACCGCCGCTGCCAGCAGCCACTTGTCCGGCGCAACCATCCGCCACACCAGCGTCAGCGCCGATGGCTCTTTGGCGGCGGCAGTGCCGCCATCCGCAAGCACAATGTCGTCTGCAAGCACCTCGAGTGGCATCCACGCCTTGCCGTGTCGCAAGCGCTGGCAAGCGAGAACAAAGTCCGCAGCAGAGGCAGGAGCAGCGGCAGGAGCGACAGAGTCACAAGCGGCATGATGAGCGAGCGATGGCGATGGCGATGGCGATGGCGATGGCGATAGCGATGGCGATGGTGGAAGTGACCATGAGCGAGGTAGCGATGACGAGAGTATGGCTTTGCGGGCGGGTGTGCCAGCCGGAGCCGAGTTGAGCACCCGCCACAGCTGGAGAGAGCTAGAGAGGAGAGGGGCAGGGATGGGGGTGGAGGAGAGGGAGAGGAGGGGGGACAGGATGAGGGACGCCATGGTGGAGGGGTGGCTGGTGGCCGTGGCCGTGAGTGGGAGTCAGGGGTGGGGGGGGGGGGGGGGGGAGGGGAGGCGCGGAGGAGGCGCTGGGGACAGTGGAGGGATCGTGCCGCAGGCGGCTCGCGGCTCGCGGCAGGTGGCTGGTTATGGGCGGCTGGTGATGGGCGATGGGCGGCAGGATGCAAGCGGCAGGTTGAGGCGATGGGCGGCTGGCGATGGGCGGCAGGTGAGGCGATGGGCGGCAGGCGATGGGCGATGGGCGATGGGAGGCTGGTGGCAGGCGGCAGGCGGCAGGCGGCTGGCGGTAGGCGGTGGCAGGCGGTGAGGATGGCGCATTAGAAGAAGCAACGATGTTTGCAAGTATACCGTGCATGTGACACAAAAAGGCCCTCATCAGATGCATATGAGTCTGATCATACGCATGTGTGTGTCATCGGATGGATTTGGTACTGGTGGGAGGTGATGTGATGTGGACTGGCCGCAATCGAAGCCATGGAAGAAGCATGCCCAGCCACCACAGTGACAGGCGGAAGAAGAGAGCCACTCCCACAGGCAAGCGACAGTGTATTCTTCCAGCCACATGCACACACACACGCACAGAGACACACACACACACACACACACACACACACACACATACACACACACACACACACACACACACATCACTCTTGCTCTCAGCATGGATCAGAGTCTGGCTGACGACGCTAGGGAGTTCCTCACAACCAAGCTGAGCAAGGCTGACGGAGTGGTACGGCTACGGTGAGGAGGGGGGGGGGGGGGGGGGGGGGGGACACGGACACGGACGGGGACACGGACGGGGACACGGAGGGAAACACAGAGGTCTTCGGCCGGACTCACTCGATGGCGATGCAAATGCGGCTGATGTTGGATGGCTGACGATGGGCAATGCGGGTACGGCTGTGGCTGGCGATGGGCGATATATGACTATGGCTGCCGCGGGTTGACATCAGGGCAAAGCCCCTCAGCTCCTGATGGCTTACATCGGCGGCTCGGTGGCGTTTGGTCTCAACAAGGACCTGTCCGACAAAGACTACGTCGGAGTGTACGCTGCGAGGCCGCTTGCGCTCCACCTTGATCTGTACTCGTCGGTGCCCGAGACGCTGACGGCATCGGTCGACGGCGGCGACGACTATGTCCTGCACGAGGCTCTCAAGTTCGGCCGCTTGCTTCTCAAGGGCAACCCAGGCATCATCGAGGCGCTCTTCTATGACGGCGACGGCTACCGGAGCGAAGCGTGGGAGGCGCTGCAGCGCCATCGCGAGGCCTTTCTCTCGCAAAAGGTCGTCCATCACTACCTCGGCTTTGTCAACTCGCAGATCAAGCAGTTTAACGCCAACAAGGGCAAGTCGACGAAAAAGCTGTACCACGTCATCCGCCTCCTCGGCGAGGTCGAGCGTATCTGCGCCGGCTCTGCCCCGGCCATTCGCATCACCGGCCTCGAGCGCGACCGTCTCATGAGCATCCGCGCCGGCAACGAGTCAGCCGACGACATCCTCGCCGAAGCTGACACGCGCATTGCCGCCATCCTCGCCGCAGAGCCGTGGGGTCTCCCGGCGCGCGCTGACGAGGACGTCGTCATGGCCTGGCTCCTCGACATCCGCCGTGGCAAGTACGACTCGGCTCCGGCCTAGCCGTCCTCACGCTGCCGCGCTCTCGCCGCCGTCGCCGCCGTCGCCGCCTTCGGTGCCGCCTGCTTTTGCGCCTGCTCCGGCCTCGGCCTCAGCCGCAGCCCCGTCGCCGGCCTCGCCTGCCTTTGAACTTGCTCGGGCCTCGGGCTCGCTCGCTGCCGCAGGCGCTGCTGCTGCGCCGACCTCTTGCGTCGCGGCGGCGGCTGCCGCTGCCGCTGCCGCTGCCGGGCCAGACGCACCGGCGCCGTCGCCGGCTTCAGCCTCGTCGGCCGCAGCCTCCTCGTGATGGTGCTTCTCGCCGTTGCCAGCGACGTAGTACGCGATGCGGTCGAGCGCACGCTGCGGCAACAACGGCAGGCCGCTCTCGTCGGCACGGATCTGAGCGACAATGAAAAACGCAACAAGCGCCTCGCGGGTCGCGACTGGAAACCGAAAGTGGACTGAGGGCTTCCACCCGTACAGAAAGTTGAGCACGCCGTACGTCGACTTGGAAGCGAGCTCCTGCGGGAGCTCGGAGAGCTTGTTCCCGCGCACAGACAGCGTGCGGAGGTGCAGGCATCGGCCGAGCGCTGCCGGCAAGCTCTCCAGGTCGTTGTGCGAGACGTTGAGGACCCGCAGCGCGCTGCAGAGCCCCAGCGTCCGCGGCAGCTCTTGCAGCCGGTTGTTCGCCACGTTGCACATCGTCAGCGAGCTGAGCTCCCCGATCTCGCGCGGCAACTCCTGGATGTTGTTGTTTGGCACCCAGAGCGTCGCCAACGAGCTGAGCAAGCCAACAGACGGTGGGAGGGTCACCAGCTGGTTGTGCTCCGCGTAAAAGTCCTCCAGCGCCCCGAGGCCCTCGAGCGCATTCGCCGGCACCTCGAGCAGCACGTTATGTGAGAGGTTGAGAATCCGGAGCGATGTCAGGTCCGACAGCGCATCACTCACCTGGTCGAGGTGGTTGCGGTTGAGGTATAGAATCTGCAGCGAGTCCGGGAGCGCCGACGGAAAGGCGGTAAACTCGTTGTGCGAGAGGTTGAGCTCGACAAGGCCGGTCAGCGACGAGACCGCCTTGGGCAAGTCGGTCAGCTTGTTGTTCGCCAGGTTGAGCACCCGCAGCCGCGAGAGGACCGCCACCGACGGCGAGAGCGTCTGCAGCCGGTTATGGTGCAAGTACAGCGCCGTGAGCGTCTTGGCCAGATGGCACGCATCCTCGGGGTACAGCGTCAGCTCGTGCCCACCCAGCGAGAGAGCAGACGCCTTGGCCTCCAGTGCCGCGCGCAGGACTGCGTACCACGGCTGCGACTCGTCGCCGTCGTCCTCGTCCACAGCCCCCGAGTGGACGCCGCCCGTCGGCGTCGACGGACCTGACGAGTCGTCCGAGCCCACCAAGCCACCGCCGCCCTCGCCCTCGCCTTTCGCCTCGCCGCCACCCGCTGCAGACTCTATCGCAGACGCTGCAGCAGTCACCCCACTCGCCGCCGCCGCCGCTGCCCTCGCCGTCGCCGCAGCACCGCCGCTAGCCTCGCCGCCGCCAGCCTCGGCACCGGCAGCCGCACCCTGTACTTCAGCCTCAGCCAGCACCGGCACCGCACCAGTCGCCGGCGAAGCGCCCGGCCCACCACCAGCAGCGACTGAGCCAGTTGCAGCGGGAGCGGTAGCCGTTCGCAGTGGAGGCAGAGCAGGCTCTGTCGGTGTCCCGACCTGCCCACCTGTTGCTATCGGCAGAGGTGCCGAGGAGCCTGGAGCCGCCGGAGGCGTTGCTGGCTTTGACCCACTTGCTGCTGTTGCACTTGCACCATTCACCGCCATCTCCGCTGTCTTCATACTCGCTCTGTCTCCTGCTCCGTCTCCTGCTCCTGCTCCTGCTCCTGCTCCCTGGTTAACCTCCATTGTTGGGAGGGGGGAAGAGGGGGAAGAGGGGGGGGGGGGGGAGAAGGGGGGACTGAAGGCTATGCCGCTCGCTCTACGCAGAGAGTATGCCTATGGAGCACACTCGCGAACAGGTGGTAGAGAGGGAGAGGGGTCTCGTAGTTGCGCGAGGGAGGGCGGTGCGAGAGTCGTGGTCGTCGTCGTGGTCGTGGTCGTGGTGGTCGTGGTCGTGGTCGTGGTCGTGGTCGTGGTCGGGGTTGTGCCTCGCCTTCTCCGCATTCAGCTGTCGGGGGGATGCCGGTCGGCGCCCTCGGGCACAATGCGGCGGCTGGCGGCTGGCGGCTGGCGGCTGGCGAACATGATGATCGTGCTGCTCGACACAGTACGTGTGTGTTTCTGTGTGTGTGTGTGTGTGTGTGTGTGTGTGTGTGTGTGTGTGTGCGTGTGCGTGTGTTGGTGGATGAGGCAGATTGCCCAAGGGTGAAACAGGATGGCGAGGATCAAGGGGATGGCGTGTGTGAGTGCGTGTGATGATGTGGGTGACTGCTCGAGCGGCGCACAGGCACGACACACTCACGTGTACAGCACCATCTTGTTTAAGCGTTTTCCTCTTCGGATACATTGCCCTCATCTCGCCTCTTTCTCGCCGTACTCATTCTCCGTACCGATGTCCGCACCGTCGTCCTTCTTCTCCACCCTTCGGTAAAAAGCCGCACACGCTTGCGTCCTACGACACGTGATCAAGCGTGATCAGACAAGCGCCTCCCTCTCCCCATGCCACTCCTCGCTTGCCACGCTTGCCAAACTGCATGGACCCGCCCTCGCTCTGGTGGACGAAATCTGGACGGGACACAAGCCCGCATGTCACACATGCACTGCCTGCATCTGCCGAGGTGGTGGTAGTTGGCGGCGGGGTGACTGGCATGGCCACAGCGTACGCTGCACTGAGTGGCGGCGCGAGCTCAGTCGTCGTCGTCGAAGCCGGTCGGGTGGCCAGCGGCGCGTCCGGCCGGAATGGCGGCCAGCTCTGGCCCTCGTTCCGGGTCCCGCACGACATCGTGTCGCCTGACGAGCTGCCAGACAACTTGGTTGCTGCCTTTGACTTTGATTATGCATGTCTCCGCGACATTGCCGACTTTGCCGCTCGCACCGTCGGCGCTGAGGCGATCGGCCTCGAGCTCGGTGGCGGGCTAGGCGTCGAGATCATTCCAGATCCGCTGTGCTGGTCCGACATGGAGACTGCCATAGTCCCTGTCCTACAAGCGCTCCACACCTCCTCGCTGAACTCGGCAGCGCTAGGCGCGAACAACAAGCCGATGGCCATGGACTCCCTCTCCCACTCGGCCGCATCACACTTTGGCAACGCCGGCGGTGTGGTGGCCGAGCCCGAGTGCGGGACCATCGACCCGGTCGCGTTCTGCTTTGCGGTGGCCGACGCGGCAGCGGCAGCGGCTGAGGCCCGTGGCTCGGTCTTTGCCATCGCCGAGGAGACAACGGCTCTCCGGCTCGAGGCCGCGCCCGCCGGCTGCGTCCGAGTCGTCCTGGCCGACGGCTCGGCCGTGATCGCGACCACGGTTGTGCTTGCCGTCAATGGCTACCATCTGGTCCCCGACTTGTTCCCGCCGTGGCTGGCAGAGTGTGGCGAGCTGGTGTGGACGACGCCGCGCGAGCTGGTCGCGGCGTATCCTGTTCCAAGCGCGCCCGCCGCCATGGCCGCCATGCGCGACGCGCTCGGCTCGCCGGACCCATTCCTCATCTCTCTCCCGGACGAAGTCTATGGCCGGCAGGCCTACGATTCGATCGTTTTCGGCTCGTCGGTCCAGCTCCCGGCTGGCGGTTCCGACTCGGACCCGGATGCAATCGCCGTCGGCGACGAGCTCGCCTCGCTCGTCGGCGAGCTATGTGCGCCTGACGAGCCGCTCCCCCCACCGACGCGCATCTGGTCCGGCCGCCTCGCCTACACCGCTGACAACCTCCCGCTCATCGGCCCGGTCACCGCGCCCGGCTCCACCTACGTCGCCGATGGCCTCGCAGCAGACTCGCCCGTCTTCCTCGTCGGCGGCTACTCGGGCAATGGCATGACCAAAGCACTCCGCGCCGGCTACTGCGCCGGCAAGTGGGCATGTGCCCGCCTCAACCTCGATCCTGCAACCCTCCCACCGTGGATGGCCGGCGTCGCCATCCCCGCTGCCTTTGACCCCATGCGCTTTTCCCCGTACCAGTGAGAGTCGATTTTCATGGCTTGCATATTTTTGGTGCTGGGAGTATATTTTGTCTGCTGCACTTGCCGCTCATGCACGTCTCTGCACGCGCGCGTTCAAGTTGGCCGCTCCCCGCACCGGCCCCTGCAACCCCGCACTCCCCCCCTCCCACCCCCCTCCCACCCCCACCCCACCTCCACCCTCCTTTCTTGCGTCCCTCCCACCACATCCACCCCAACCAAATCTTCTCCCTACCACCATGTTTTCCCCCTCAGTGGTCGTGGCTCTCGCCTTGCTCTGCACCTTGGCCTCGCCACGAGTGACCGGTCAGCTTTGCACGTCGGTTCGTTTTGTATTTTTGCCGCATTCCCCCCTCCCCTCCCCCCCTCCCCCCCCCCCCCCAACCCCTCAATGCCATACCTGCCTACCCTTCTGCCACTCACCCCTCCACACAGCCTCCGACCACATCGGCCAGCACATATGGATTGACAGGGCGGGATCTGTGGGGATCTGGCGTCTACACCACCGACGTGCTCTCGACCAAGGTTGACGTCGACTACGACTGCGACGGACGGCATGATGCTATTGCCTTTGATCGATACGGTATGACTGTCCTTCCCTCGTCAGCTGCATTTGTGCGGGACATGCTGCCGGCGACGCAGCCTCCGGGCTCGAGCCTCATGCCGTACCCGGGCTGTCCCGGTGCAGCCATGGGCCCGGTTGGCATGATGCCCGACGTTTGGGCCGCGCCGTACTTTGTTTCGCACGCCACGACAAGCTACCCATCGTTCTATGTCCACGACGGTTACGCCGGCGACCTCAACGGTGACAACATTCCGGACCTTGTCATCGGTGGGTCGTATGGGCTCGATGCAGTGCGCGGTGTGGCAGACAGACCATACCCGGTCTACGTCGGCGATGTGCCGTTGCCAGACTACCCCAGCTCGCCGATCTTCTCGAGCCGCGAGCATGTGCTGAAAGACGTCGATGGTGACGGCGATGCCGACCTCATGTTTGCGCTCTTTGACAACGGCGTTTCTCTTGTGTGGCGCGAGAACGATGGGAACGGGGCGTTCTCCATCCCGGCCTCGCCGATCGTGTATGAGCCAGTGTCGACGTACTTCGTCCAGCACATGGACGTGGCACTGGTCAACGGCGACGCCTGGCCTGACGTTGTGTATATTACCAGCAATCGCGACGTGTACGTCCACCATGCGTCCGGCCCAGGCGTGTTCTCAGCGGCCTCGCCCGCCGTCCTGGTCACCACATCGTCGACGCTCAGGCGCTCGAGCATCTACGAAATCCGGTTCTTTGACTACGACAACGATGGTGACTTGGACATCCTGTTCTCGTCGTCCTCGTCAGACATTGTCGCGGTCTACCCGAACGCCGCAGCGTCGCCGGCCGCCAACTTTGCGCCGACGGGCACCATCGTCACCCTCGCGAGCTCGACTAACTACATGGGCCGGTTTGCCGTCGGCGACGTCAACCTCGACACCTTTCTCGACATTGCTGTTGTCACGCTGTCGAGCGATTCGGTCCTCTATGTTCGCAACAACGGCGACTCGACGTTTACCACCACGACTGCGGTCTCGATCTCGTACCCGCGGCACGTGGCGCTCGGTGACATTGACGGTGACAGCGACCTGGACATTTGTGGCTGTACGCTCAACGTTGTCTTTTGTTCGCTGTTTGACGCTGGCTCTGGTGTCTTTACTGGCACTTTGTTTGAGGACAGCCCCACTGGCCTCACTAGTGAGAACTACGTTGCGCTGGAAGACCTGACCGGCGACGGCCGGCTTGATCTTCTCATCATGTCGTCGGCAACCGAGAACGCGCTTGTCTACTACGAGAACTTGGCCGCGTTCTCGACGATCTTCCAGCTTGACCGCCCTGCAGCGTTTCTGACAGACCTCGCCGACATCGACTACCAGGCCGCGATCGGCGACACTAACGGCGACGGCGTCGTCGACTTTGTGGTCCAGCTTGTCCACTACAACACGACAGCCATGGCCTCGTTTGTTACCGGCGGGCCGGGCTCGTCCATCCCTGGCTCGCCACTTCCGTCGTATCCGTCGACGACGGCGCTAACCACCACCTCGAGCGACGTCCACCGCATTCAGGTTCTTGACGTTGATGGCGATGGCGACCGCGACGTTGTGTTTGTTGAGGAGTTCTCGAACGCGCCTTCCCAGCTTCGGATCATTCGCAACCAGCACGCCGACTCGGGCGCGCTCCCCGGCGCTCCGCTCGACTTTGAGTCGGTCAACAGCATCGCGACGATTGCCAACGCGCCGGTCTCGGGCACCATCGGCTATGCGCTCGAGATTGTCGATCTCGGCAACGGGCGCGACATTGTCGTCGCCTGGGACGGCCCGGGCGTGTTTGGCGAGGTGTGGTGGTATGCTGTCCCTGACTGGTTGGCTCCGGAAAGTGGGGTGATCAGTACCCGGCTTGCCGGCGAACTCTCCGAGATCCGCCACATTGTCTTCCGCGATGTCGATGGCGACGGACTGATGGACCTTGTTGCCAACACTGGGCCGGAGCTCGTCCTTTTCCATGCTGCCAGCAGCGTTTGGAGCGACTTTGCAGCAAGCGCAACCCGACTTTCGCTCGCTGTCATCGACGGGCCCCATCCCGCGGCTTACTTTGAGTTTACCCAGCTCAATCCAGCCGAAGACACCATGCCTGACATCTTGATCAACGACAACGTACGGAACCACTATCCGTTCTTTGGCGTGACGCCGAGGCAAGCGTCGGCAGTAGCCAACACCTCGTTCACCACCTTCCACCCGACAGCCATTGACACAACCGGTTATCGGTTTGTTGTCACCGACTACGATGGGGACACTTTTGCCGATGTCATCTACGGCTCGACCTCGGGCTTCCACATCATGTACAACCTTGGCTTCCGGGAAGCTACCAAGGCTGTCGACGTTGTGATGTCGTCGTCGCCGAACGGATTTGGCGGCTCGACGATTGTTGACATCAACTCTGACTCGGTGGCAGACATTGTGGCGTTTGCCACCACAGGAACGAGTTCTAGCATGCTGTACCTCTTCCTTGACGCGCCCGCCTTTGAGATCGCTGACGCGACCGCGATTGACATGTCCGCGCTCGGTGTGGTCATCTCGTCAGTGGTTGCTGCTGACATCACCCTTGACGGCTTGCCGGACCTTGTGGTGACCTCGAAGGTGGGCGATTTCGTTGCGTGGATGCCCAACACCGGCGAGCCACCGTACTTTGAGCTCGACGGTCTCGTCATGGTCGGCAACATCACGACGACAAACTCTGCGCTCAACGGGCCAGACAACCTCGCTGTTGTGCTCCTCAACGATGACTTGCTGCCAGACATCGTGACGTTACCGCTCTACACTCGCAAGCTGATGCTCTTCCTCGGCGACGCGGCGTCGGCGACCGGCTTTGACGCCGGCAGCGTCCTGGCCGACCTCTCGACTCTGTGCTCGTCGCCAGACCGGCGGGTGTTGAGCGTTGACATGACCGGTGACAGGCTCCTTGATTTTGTGGTCTCGTGCTCGAACAGGGTGTTGCTTGTTCCTTCGATCGGCGGTTTGCCGTGGGCGATGGCGAGCGCTGTTGTGCTAGCCTCCCCACCGAGCCTCACCGCCATCCAGCTCGTTGACCTCAACCGGGATGGGGCACTTGACTTGGCGTACACGACCGGTACGGAGGGCGAGGGATTGCTCTACGCGATGAACATGGTGCCGTTTGGCGCCGGCCTGCCGAGCTTTGGCCCGCCGCGGGTGGTGCCGCTCGAGGTCAACTGGGGGCGGGCCGACTCGCCGGGCTACTCGACCCGCTCATCGATGACATACCCGCTCACGCCTGGGAACAACCTCATCGTCGCAGATGTTGATATGGACGGATGGGACGATCTGATGTACATGTCGTCGTTGACGTACTCGCGGGTCACGATTGTGCTCAACCAGTCGCCTGTCGCGAGCATCGGGGTGTTCAACGACTCGTCGAGCATGCTCGGACCGTCGCGGCTCTCGAGCAACATGCCGTGGCACTTTCAAGCCGTTTCCTCCCTTCGCAATATCCGCGATGTGCACGTGGCCGACATCGATGCGGACGGATTCCCCGACATGGTGGCGTCTGGCATTTCGCCATCGTACAACCTGGTGTACACCGGGATGCAGTCGACGTGGCGAGCGACGCGGGCGCCTGCGACGTTCCGGGTCGAGACCGACAAATGCGGCTTCTCGCTCGCATGCGTGACCGAGACCATTGCACTGCGGACCGGCAAGTGCCTGTTTGACACAGTTGTGCTCCCGACCGGAACCTACAGCGGGTGCCCGACCGAGGAGCCGTACCTCATCGGGCGGTCGCTGCGGCTGCTTGGCGAGGACGCCGGTGCTGTGTTTGACTGTCGACACTCGGGCATGCTCTTCCGCGTTGCCGACGTGGGCGTCCAGCTGACGTTGGAGAATGTGGAGATCCGCAACGCTAAGACGTCCTCGACGCGGTTTGGTGGCGCGGCCATCGACGTCGAGGGCGGCTCGCTTGTCCTCCGCAACGTCACCATCACCAACTCTACAGCGTTGACGGCGAACCAGCTCTCGGTCTCGTCGCCGGTCATTGGCTTTGGGGGGGCGATCCTGCTTCGTGGCGCGGCGTCGCTCCACGCCACCTCTGTGGTCTTTTCGCACAACAGCGCGGGTCACTCGGGCGGGGCGGTAGCACTTGTGGGCAGCGCAATCGAGGTTGTCTTTGACAACGTGGTCTGCGAGCACAACGAGGCGATCATCTCGGGTGGGTGCCTGTTTGTGGAGGCCGGAACCGGGCCGTCGAGCGTTTCGATTGTCAACTCGCGGATTGAGAGTAACTCGGCGATCGGCTCTGAGTTTACGTCTGCGGCCGAGGAGCGCGGCGGCGGGCTGGTGTTCATTGTTCTGCAGAGCGTTCTGAGCGTGAGTGTGCGAGCTAGCTTGATTGCGCACAACGCGGCGGCCGAGGTCGGCGGCGGAGTCTTTCTCCGTGCGTCTGACGATGCGCGCGTGGTGTTTGACCTTGACGACACGGTGCTGTCGGGCAACGGAGCGAGTAGCGGCGACGGCGGCGGCATCCGCGGCTTTACGCTCGAATCGGGTGTTGTCGATGTGGTGCTCGGCCCGGCCGCGGTGCTGTCGGGCAACGCGGCGGCCGGGTCTGGCGGAGCGATTTCGCTCAGCCTGTCTACGCTGGCAGAGGCCGATGCGTCGTGCAGCGTGACGAGTGCTCCCGGTGCGAGGCTGGTGGACAACTCTGCCGACATCCACGGCGGGGCGATCGCGGTCTCGGGTCGGACGTCGCACGTGACGCTCAACGGTGCGGTGGTGGCGGACAACTTTGCGCGGCGGCTTGGCGGCGGCGTGGCTGTGCTCGGCGGAGCGAGTGGGAGCGTGCTCGGCGGCAGCGTGCGGGCCAACACGGCGGCGTTTGGCGGCGGCGTGGCGGCGGCGCGGGCAGCCGGGTACATGTCGGGCGGGACGAGCGGGTCCGAGTCGGCGTCGTCGTCGCTGCCGGCCGAGACCCGCGACGGGCCGACGACGTGCAGTGGGCGCGGCGGAGTGACCGTGACCGGCGCCGAGATTGTGGGCAACGCGGGCGTGTACGGGTCTGTGGGCTTTGCCTGTGGATCACCGGTGATTCTTACAGACGTGTCAACGTATTCGTTTGACGCTGCTGCGCGGTACGCGGGGACAGAGGCGTCGTCGGGTCTGCTGTTTACCTGCGCGCCGGCGATGGGGCTGTGCTCTAGCGGCGTTGATCCGTGCTGCCTGGACAGCTCGAGAAGCGAACTCCTTGGCGCGCCGTGGCTGAGCGTGGATGATGCCAGCATGAGTGCGTTCAACGACTCGCTCGGGCTGGTGGCAGGCTCTGTCGGGTACGGTGCTCTTGTGGCGATGCCAGTGACGTCGCTGGGGTGGGAGGCCGAGCCGCCGGCGACGGTCTCGTCGGGAACGCCGTTTGGCAGCGGGCGAGCGGTTGTGTCCATTCGCGACGGGCTGGGCCAGGCTGTGAGCGACGCGCAAGTTGCGATCGAGTTCAGCTTTCCGTCGGCAGCGACCGAGACGCGGTATGCGTTTGTGGGAGCGGGCCGTCAGCAGCTTGCAGGCGAGGCCACCATCTCGTTTGAGAGCGTGGGCGTGGCGGTCCGCGAGGGAACCAGCGTGGGCGAGAGCGTGGAGGTGCAGGTCACGGTGGCCAAGTCTGCGATGGACGCGACGACTGCGCCAGGGACGGTGATCGCAGCGTCACTTGAGGTCCAGGCGTGCCTGCCGGGCGCAGGCGTGCTGCCCAAGGTTGGCTCGGGAGTGCTCGAGTGCGCCCTCTGTGCCGAAGGCACGTACTCGAACGAGACATCCCTCGCGGGATGCACAGTGTGCCCTTCGAGCACGGTGCTGACAGGCGTGGGTGCGACCGAGTGCCTCTTTTGCCCCGCCAACACACAGATTGTGCCCGGGTTTGTGCCTGTTCCGGGCTCGGGCATCAACTGCACGTGCATTCCGGGAACGTGGACGCAGAGCGGGCGACTGAATGTGGCGTGCGACGAATGCCCTCTGGGCGGCCGGTGCGCGGGCGGCCTGGCCCCGCCGGTCTCGCTCCCGGGCTACTTTCCGACCGAGGATCCAGGCGTGTTCCTCGAGTGCCCGAACGCTGGCGCGTGCCGCGGCGGGTATCCCTTTGCGTGCGCCGAGGGCTACACTGGGCAGCTGTGCGGAGCATGCGCACGCGGGTACTATGTGCTCGGCGGCGCGTGCTACAAGTGCGACAACCGAACGATTCCGCTGCTGTTCCTCGTGTTTGTACTCGCGGTGTGCTTTGTGGGCTTCCTGGTGTGGCTCAACGCGCGTGAGGAGCTGAGCTACCGGTTTGCGGCGGTGATGATTGGGTTCAACTCGCTGCAGATTAGCGCCATGTACGGCAAGATGGAGCTGGAATGGCCGGACTTTGCGGCGCAGTTCTTCAACGTAGTCTCGTTCTTCAACCTTAACTTTGACCTGAGCTCGCCCGAGTGCGCGACGGTGACGGACGACGTGTGGCTGCTCAAGTGGTGGTTGACGGTGAGCCTTCCGCTGCTGTTCTGCCTCCCGTTTGCGATTGTGATCACGTGCACGCGGGTGTACCAGAGCGTGATTGCGCCAAAGCTGGGGCGCACGGTGGAGATGACGATGGCGATGCTGCTGGACGCGTGCCGGCGGTCGTACCTGCAGTTGATGGTGCTGTTGTACCTTCCGCTTGCGGCGATGGCGATGAGCTACATGCAGTGCCGGCGCGACAAGGACGGGCGTTGGGTCCTAGAGGCTGCGCCAGCCAAGAGCTGCTACGGGGTGTGGTACTGGAACTACTTTTGGGCTGCGGTGTTCTTCTGCGCGGCGTACTGTCTCGGCATTCCAGGCGTTGTGTTTTGGCTGCTGACGCGGTTGCGAAAGAAGAACGACGACATGATGTTTGCGCTGCGGTACGCGTTTTTGGTGGGGCGGTTCAAGGAGAAGAACTACCGGTTTGAAGTGTGGATCATGATCCGCAAGGTGAGTGTGGTGATAGCGATGACGTTCTTCCGTGCAGCCGAGACCAAGGCCAACGCGGCACTGATGGCGCTGATGGCGTCGTTTGCACAGCTTGTGCGGTTTGAGCCGTATGCGGCGCCGTTCCACAACTGGCTGGCGGTTGTGTGTCTTGCCTCGTGCGTGTGCATTCTGTGGGCCGGCACGTTTGGCGAGAGCGAGGCGCGGCATGTGGCGGCGATCACCGCCATCGGTGTCAACATCCTCGCCATTGTGGTGGGCAACATTGTGGACTTTGTGCTCGTGGCGTGGCACGAGAAGGACGTCGGCGTCGAGTTTGAGATGGGCGCCGAGGCCAACGAGCTGGTGATGACGACGTTCGACTCGGTCGACACCAGTGCCGGCGACGAGTGCGTGGTCGTCAAGAACCTGGTGTATGATCCCTCGGTGGACAAGATGCCCGGCGGCGGCGCCGAGATCAATTTTGCCTCGCTTGGCATGAACTCGCTCGACAGTCTGTCGATGACGGTGGTCGAGCCGGCAACGCCGACAGGCCCTGTCGCGTCGGTCGAGCCGACCAATCCGGTCTTTGCAACTACGGTCCTGTCGACCGGCTCTGGCAAGATGTCCGATGTGGCGATGACGCCACCGCCGCCGCTCCCCATGCGGCCGTCGTGAGCTGTGTCAAAGAGAGGCAAGTATATAAAGCAAAGTCGCATAGGCATAGTAGCTTCTGTGTTTTCGTGTTTTTTGTGCAGGTGAGGAACGGAGCGGTGATGGCGAGGAGCGCGGCGCGGCGCGAAGCGAAGCGAGCATGGCGAGGAGAGATCGGTGCCGAACAAAACCGAGTCGTCATCACCGTCGTCGTCAATGGGCGTGGCTGGCGGTTAGGCCATGCCACCGAGGAAAGAACGACAGCGCACGGGGTATGTGATGGAAGTTGTGGTAGTGACGAAGGAGGGGTGTTGGTTGGGGGGTGGGTTGGCGGGGGAGTGGGG
>NW_013657663.1:26681-33517 GCF_000142905.1 Thecamonas trahens ATCC 50062 | reverse complement strand
GATGGTGCCATGATTGATGCCATTTGGCTGGTGGTCGTTGGGGGTGAACGATTGGTTGAAGGACAAATAATTGATGGGTGCGGGGGGGGGGATGGTTCACCCGGTTTGGGCATTGGAAGGCAAACGGGAGGGGAGGGGAAGGGAGGGGAGGGGAGGGGGAGGAGGGGAAGGGGAGGGAAAGGGAGGAGTGGTGCATACCGGAGTGGGCTCTGGTTCACTGCTGGCGCACAGCCCCATGCCGTTCAGGTGTGAGAGAGGCAGGTGTTGTCGTTACGGGGGGCTGGTGGGGAGGGGAGGGGAGAGGGAGGAGGGAGGGAGGGCGAGAGCCAAGCGGTTGGCGTGCGTTCCGGACATTGAGTGACCAACGAAAGATGAATTAGTCAATTTGGTGGGCGATGGTAATGGTAATGGGGTTGGGGATGGGGATGGGGATGGGGATGGGGGATGGGGGATGGGGGATGGGGGATGGGGGATGGGCGATGGGGATGGGGATGGGGTGGTGGTGGGAGGTTGATCACGATGATGTGATGGTTGATGAGTGGGCGTGTGATCGGAGGGGGGGGGGGGGGGGCTGGCGTAGACAATGGACGTAGACGGTTGGCGTAGATGATTGGTGTGAATGGCTGGCTCTGTCCATGATCGATCTCGGAGCATCAGGTTGGGCTGTCGGCCGAGATCGGGTGAGGGACAGGCGAAAGAGGCAGGTGAGCAGGTTGACAGCGACAGACCCGTCTGCTGGAGGACAAGGACGAGCACAGTGAGGGGTCGGGAGGCAGGATATGGCGGCTTCAAACAATGAGACAGTGCAGCGAATGTCTGGAGCGGCGCGGTGGGCTCTGTGCGCGGTGGTGGCGGCGCTGAGATCCAAAGACTCGGCAGCGGACGTGGGCTGCGTGTTTGTGGATCCGACCGAGACGCGGCTGCTCTCGCTCTCGTACAACGGCTTCCCGAAGACTCGCGGCGGCCCGTTTGGCGATCCGGAAATTGCGCTGCGGATGTACAAGGCCAGATTCATCGCTGGCAGTGGCGATGAGGCTGAGGGGGACGCGAGCTGGGAGGCGGGAGTGCGAGCGGGAGTGCGAGCGGGAGTGCGAGCGGGAGTGCAAGCGGGAGGGGAGAAGCGGGGCTGGAGCCGTCTCGGCGCTGCTGCTCAAGCGGCACTTTGTCATTCACTCGGAGGTCAACGGGCTGGTGCACATGGCCAAGCACGCGTTTGTCCGCGGGCTGGTGTGCTACGTCACGCTCATCCCGTGCCACGATTGCGTGCGGAGGCTGGTGGCGGCGGGGGTGGCGCGGGTGACGTATCTGTTCGAGAATGGCAAGTACGGATACGATACGAGCGTGCACGGGGTGGCGGAGGCCGAGCATGGGATGGCGATCACGCAGCTGGCCGGGCGCGACCGGGCGGCGCTGCTGGAGACGTTGGCGGTGAGTGAGGACGAGCTGCGGCGACTGCTGTTTGGGACGCGCGAAGCGCCGGTCGGACACTCGATGTCGTGGATCCGGACGCTTGGCACGCTCGCGCACGCTATCTCGGCGCGACGATCCGGGAGCTCGTCGGCGTGCGTCCTCGTCTCGGACAACTACGCCATCATCGCGACCGGGGTCGCCGAGGCCGCGCAGCCGGGAGCACCATCGTCACCATCGGCTGTTGAGAGCGCCGTGTTCGCCAACCCGACTGCCGGCGGCGTGGCGTGCTTTGTCACGCAGGTCCCGCTAGCTGCCGACGTCCTTCTCCTTGCCCAGTACGGGGTCCAAGACATTTTCCTCTCGTGCCCGATGCCGCATGCCCGCGCGTTTCCAAGGCAGGCCGGCCTCTCGCCGCCCGACATCGACTTTGCGTCGACGGCCTCGCTCCTCGGTGCCATGCTCAAAGACGACCTCGAGCGCGACGTCATTCTCAAGCTCACCGAGGTCCTTGGCCTCCGCCTCCAGTTCCTGGCGTGGGAGTCGCCGCGCGAGTCCGACGCTTGCGTCGAGGTCCACATCTCGCGCCTTCGCGACGTCATTCGCCAGCGGGCCGACCGGGTCGGCATCGCGCTTGCCGCCGATGCCGAGACCGGCAGCGCCAGCGGTGCCGAGTAAGTAACAGAATACAGGAGGATGAGGTGGTAGTGGAGAAGGTGGGGGTGCGGCTTGGTGGTCCGTGTCCCGGTGGTGCGCGAGTGGTGGCGTGACGTCATAGTGTCACAGGCGTTGTCAGCCAGATGAGTCTGGGCCACCGTCTACGATAAAAGCACGACGCAATGCCGGCGTTTATGGCGGGGATAGGTAGACAGACACAATATCAAGACAATCAATGTCATCATCTTTGATTCCGACGGTTACCGGCAAGCTCCACCTCCGAGTGGTCTCGGCCAACAATCTCATACCGATCAAGAAGTTCCGCGACTCGGCCAACCCGTACGTTACGGTCTCGATTCCCGAGGCCGGGATCAAGTACACGACAGCGACAGTGCGATCGACGACCGAGCCAGTGTGGCAGTTTGCGGATGCATCGGCCGAGCTTGGCCCGTTTGTCAAGGCCTCGACGCTTCGGTTCGACGTTCACCACTCTAAGATCCTGCTCGCCGACGCGGAGCTCGGCTCTGCGACGATGAACCTCGACCAGCTGCGGGAGCTTCCGCCGCGATCGCACCTCACGATCGGCCTCGAGCCGCCGCTTGATCGGCCTACCGAGACCGCCGGCTCGATCACGTTTGAGTTTACGCTCGAGCCGTTTGAGGTGGCGAACGCCGAACTGTTGAGTTGCAAGCCGCTGGCGCAGTCGCTCGAGACCGGCTCGGACGATGCGCCGTTTGTATTTGGCTCGCACGACTACGAGGAGAATATGGTCTTCTTTACCAGCAGTGTTCCGGATCGAGTGGTTTCCGGCGCCGCAGCGCTCATGAGCACCCGGCTCGGCGTCGATGTGGAGATGTCCGAGCGCAACGGGCAGATCTTTGCGGAGCTTCCCCGGAAGCTCGACCGCGACGGGACGCGGGCGGTGGCCTTTGCCGCGACCATCGACGCGGCGCTAATGCACGGCTTCCGGGTCAAGTCCGGAGTCGGCCACGGGTCGGCGGCCTCGGGCGTTATCTTTGTGCCAGACTCGGGCATCGACCGGCCCAAGCCGACGCTTGTGCTCGAGATCTACGACAAGCGCACGATCCGGGCCAACGCGCAGCTGCTCAAGTATCTCGGCCTCGAGTTTGTGGATGCACTGCGGCAGCGCGGGCTGGAGCCAAAGGACGACTCGGGCTTTGTCTTTGACGATTGCGGACGGTACGGAGAGTGCGTGTTGAGCAACGGTGCATTCAGTGACATGAAGCATGCGCCGACGCAGATCGGATACGTTCTCGACGCGCTCGCGCTGTTCGGCCTTGTTCTCGAGGCGGTTGCCGGGCGCAGCCTCTTTGTCCTCCGCCCGCACACGCCATCGATCCACGGCAAGACCCTCGATCCGATGCCGACGCTGGTCGTGGCGGGCAATCCGGACGCTGGGCTCGCCGGGCTTTCCAAGACCGCCGGCAGCGAGATGGCCGATCGGCTCCAGGCTGCTCTGCCCGGAACCGGGCGGATGCATCTCGCGGACGACGGACAGACGGCGGCGCAGACGGCAGTGATGAACGGGCCACAGCAGACCGACATTGTGCGCGCGGCACAGGAGGTGTCGGGAAGGCGAGTTCTTGTCGGCGGTGACGAGGGGGGCTGATCGCGGTGGCGGGCGCCGAGCTCGGGCGCGGGTCCGACGAGAGCTTTGACGCGGATGGTCTTCTCCGGCTTGTCGCCGAGGAGCTGGGCAAGAACGAGCACGTGACGCTCGGGCTCGACGAGCTCCGACACAAGGTCCACAGCGGCGGGTCGGCGTTCCGGATGGTGCATCCGAGGGTGGAAGAGGTGTACGAGGTCGGAGCGACGATTGCGCAGTGCCTGCCCGAGGTGGGGGTCGGCGGCGACGAGCACTTTGCGGGGATGTGGTAAAGAGATCGCAGCGAGGAGCTGATGAGTTTACGGGCGGACACGTTACTCGTCGTCCTGGTCGGGGCGCGGCGGGTTGTCAAAGTCAATGTCGTGACCGGTGATGGCGCGGTAGACCTTGAAGACGTCGTCGCACGAGGTCTCAAAGTGTGTGGTGGCGTCGTACGAGGTGGTGATAAAGACGCCGTCCTTCTCGGGTCGTTTGTGGGCTCAAAGGTGGCCGAGACGGAAGGGAAGCGGGCCTCGATTTCGCCAAGGAGAGCAAAGCCGGGCTCGAGCTCCTTCAGCGGGTTGTCTGTCTCGACGGTGGTGGAGACGAGGACGATCCACTTGCCGGGGGCGGCGACGTTGTGGGCGTACGAGACGCACGAGATGTAGATGTCTGAGTTGCGGCCGGCCTGGCGCTGCGGGACAATGATCTGGCACGACTCGGCGTTGTCGGTGGAGGGAATGGGGTGGTTGAGGATGCAGATGCAGCGGACGACGGAGCCGGTCTGGCGGACCTTGTCGGGGAAGTACGACGGGTCGCCGACGACAAAGTCGCAGGCGGCGACTTCGCCCTCTGACTTGACGCCACAGACGCGGCCCTCGTCGTTGTAGACGACCTCCTCGATGGGCTTCTGCAGCATGTAGGTGCCGCCGTAGATGGCCGAGAGGCGGGCAAAGCCCTGCGGGAGCTCGCCGAGGCCGTAGAGCGGGTAGAGATAGGGCGAGGAGCCGTAGCGGGCGAGCGAGTCGGCGTAGAGCTTCATGCGGTCAAAGGTCTCGCGAGCCGGACGGGTGAGGTACGAGTCGTCCTTGTTGAGGGCGACGGCGTGGCCGATAAACTCGACGGTGTTGTCATCGAGGCCGTAGTACTCAAAGATGTCCTTGATCGGGGTCTCGTCGATGTTGAAGCCCTTGTGGGTCGACGGGTCGGCATCGTCGTAGTTCTGGGCAAAGGCAAAGAAGTTCTTGCACTTGCGCTTCTGGAAGAAGCCCATCAGCGACGACTTGAGCGCCTCGACGTCGGTGGCCGGCACCTTGTACACCTTGCCGCCGCGCATGACAAACGAGCCGTCGACCTTCTTGAACTCGAGGTACCGGTTGACGCCGGTAAAGACAAGCATGTTGACCAGGGCGCCGTTGGCCATGATGAACTTGGGGATGAGGTCAATCTGGTAGTCACGCGACGAGCCGAGCGACTCGGGCGGCTTCTGGCCATCGGTGAACCGCTGGAAGAGCTGATCCAGGGTGAGCGAGGCCGACTCTCCACCGTAAAAGTCATTGCGGTCCATGTGGAGCACCTTCTTCCGCTCCACCGACATGAGGCCCGAGATGATGCACTCCTTGAGGCCCGTGCCTGGGGGGTTGGGGGTTGGGGGTTGGGGGGTGGTTGGGGGGAGGGGAGATGGGGTGAGTGAGGAGGTAGAGTCTCGGTTGTGGTGGTATGGATGTGTGTGGGTGTATGGGTGGGGCGGTGGGTGGGTGGGGCGGTGGGAGGGGGGAAGGGGGGAGGGGGGAAGGGGGGAGGGGGGAGGGAGGGCGGCGAGGAGGTGTACGTGTTGTGGCTTTTTTTGGGGCAGAGGTGGGGGAAGGGGGGGAGGGGGCGGGAGGGCGGGAGGGGTATGCGGAAGGCGAGGGGGCGGGGAGGGAGGTGCGTACCCAGCACAATGCAGTCGTACTTGTCGTCCATGTTGACAAGAGGGGAGTTGAGTGGTGGTGCGGAAGAGGTGGAGGTGGGCAGGACGCCGGCTGGCTGCGGTCTCGGCAGGAGCAGCGGGTGGCTGGCTGGCTGGCCGGCTGGCTGAGGTGGCGAAGGTGGGGAAGGTGGTTTCCGAGTCGTTGCCATCAATCACGTGACAGGAGCCCATCTCCGCGGATCTAAGCTCAAACTTGATGACAGATGAAAGACATGACAAGGGCAAGGGCAAGGGCAATGGCAAGGGTAAGGGCAATGGCAAGGGCAAGGGCGATGGGGTGTAGCGGGCGTGTCCATGGGGTGCTGCGCTCTATTGATGATTTGATCAAGATCATCGTTATATCTATCGATAATCATCATTGCCATTGGTCGCTTCCCTCTTTGGCGCCTTTCGCTTGCCCTCACCCTCACCTCACCGTGACCGTCCACCTCCCCTCCCCCCTCCCCCTCCCCCTCCCCCCCCCCCCCCCCCCCCCTACCAAAAAAAATTTTTTTGAGGGAGGTAAGAAAAGGAACCTTTCCCAAGTAGGGGAAGGGCCGTCGGGAATGTATTCCAGTGGGCTCCTCCGCGGGGGATGCGCGCCGGGGGAGGGGGTCGCCACGGGAAAAAGACCGGCTGGTCGGGGGGAGAGGCAAGGGTGTGACGGGACCAAACTTTTACCGGAAAGAGGAGGGAGACACCGAGACGAAGGTCTTTACTGCACTCACCGTGGACGTGGAAGGCACCTTATTTTTTTTTTTGAATGCATGTACCGTACAAAAATATAGGAATAACTCCGGAGAACATTAGAGAGGAACACCAGAAGAGTGTAGCTGCCCAGATGTAGGAGATAGACGAAGTGTCGTGCGTCCGGGCGCCCCGGCAGATATAAGTACAAAGACCGCTCGCCGCATACTCCCGAGAGCACTACGGCGCCCTGCGCGCAACTGAAAACCTAATAGGATAGACGTGCATGAATGTAGAAATACCACATGCGTGGGAGTGATGCTAGCAGCGCCCACGCAGGATGTGAGGACCGATGGGAAGGTCGGGCATAAGTGCGGCAAATGAAGCACGACAGCAACACGCTTTATAAACAAGGGAAATCGAGCACCTGATTGTATCGGGCCAGAGATTGTGGAGCTGATGGCAAGACGAGCAACGGGACGGCAACCGACTGGACCGGGGGGACAACCCGGGTTTAGAAACGCCCCC
>NW_013657663.1:6500-26581 GCF_000142905.1 Thecamonas trahens ATCC 50062 | reverse complement strand
CCCCCCCCCCCTCCATCACCATCATCTTTGGATAGGGTTAGGAGATGGACTCTGTCCGACGCAGCGCAGTGGCTGTGGCCAAGTGGCCGGTGGCGACGGCGGCCGGAGTGGCGGCGACGACGATGAGAGAGGCAAGGAAGAGGGCACGGCGGCTGGGGCGACGGGAACAGGTCGTACTGGCCATAGCCTTTGCGCTACTGGTGGCGGTGCCTACGGGCTGGATGCTGTTTGTGGCTACCGGCGTCGACTGGGATCCGCTGCTGCCGGCGAGGTCGGTGATGGACCCGAGCGCCGTGGGCGAGGTCGCCGCTGCAGCTTGGGATGCCATCCCGATGGCTCACGTTGCCTACGACAAGGTCCGGCTGCTCATTCTCCGTGTCGGTCCCGGCGAAGAACAAGAAGAGAGAGTCGTACACGATTACGGCGACGTGCCGGGCCTCTCGCCGCTGCTGGCGCTGCTCGACATCAACGTCGGCGGCTGGGGCTCGTCGTTGATGAGTGCCGCCCACACCGCGGTCGGCGCCACTGCGGTTGCGGTCGGCGCCTGGCTCCGTGTTCTTGGCCTTGTGGCGCTCCCGCTGGTTCTGGGCTACGTGTACGTGGCGGCACACGGGTATGTACTTGCGCGGGTGGCATGGGAGAGCTACAGCGAGTCGATGGCCCACGCCTGGTGGTGGCTCTGGCACCAGGTGGCGTCGCAGCCGCCAGCCGCCATCGCGCTCGAGGTCGGCGTCGCTGTTGTCGCTGCCCTCCTCTGGGGTCTGGCGCGGTTCGTCCGTCGGACGCGAATCATCCCGCGCACCGTCCGGTATGTCAACAGCAAGGCCGCGACGGTGGCCCGCGGATGGCAGGCGGTGACCGCTGTGGTCGCCGCGCGATCGCGCACTCTTGCTGACTCGCTCCCGCATGTTGTATTCTGGGGCGGCGTAGCCGGCGGCGCGGTCTTTGCGCCCTCGGTTGCCTTTGGTCTCACCTCGTCGACGCTTGTTCGCTTTGTCACGCTCGCTCTCGTACCGGTCGGCCTCGCTGCCCGGCACCTTGTGCAAGTGCTCCACGCCGAGCGCGGGGCCGACCAGCAGCGCGGCGCGCCTGCTCGTAGCAGCGTGCTCGAATCGTGCAGCTGGCTTGAGTTCTGGGCAGTGTACGGTGGGGTGACTCTCGCGCTCGCCGTTCCGTTTGTCGAGTCGATGATTGTCGCCGCCATCGGCTACGAGCTCCTGCACTTGCTCCACGTCGCTGTTGTGCTGTGGGCACTGCTGCCGTGGACCAACGGGTCGGAGCTTGGGGCGCGGGCGCTGGTCCCGGTCCTTGCGGCGGTGACTCCCTTTGGGGCAGCTGCGAGCGCGCCGCTGCGGCGGCGGGCAAACAGCGGTGGCATGCTCGGCAAGCTCCGCGGACTGTGGGAGTCGCTCTCGGTGGCAACCGCGCTCAACGCGCTCACGTTTATGGGAGTGATGACGGCCGAGCGGGCGCGGATGACGGCCGAGCTCCTGGCGCAGGCCTCGTCGCTCCTGCTCATCACGCCGATATTTCTCTTCACGCCGGGCTTTATTACCTACTACGGCACGGTGCTGGTCGGGTACGCGGTTCCGCTGTATGCCACGCTCTCTGCTCTGGGGTTCTCCGGCGGCAACCGTGGTCGGGGCGGCTCGCCGGAGCGGCGGCGGCGGGCGGCGCCGCTGGCGACGACCCAGCGGTTCTGGGTCCTCTACTGGACGGTCTTTGTCGGCCTCGACTTTGTGCACCACGGCGTCTCGGCGTGGGGCGGCTCGTACATTCCGCTCTGGTACCATGTCAAGCTCGTGGCGCTGGTCTGGCTTCAGCTCGCCGGCGCATCATACGTCTTTACCACGGGCTACTCACGGCTACGCGAGCCGGTCCGCACGCTGTACGACAACCTGGTCGAGGCGACGCCGCTGCGGAACCCGCGCGCGGTTCTTGCGACCCCATCGACGTACATGATGCGACGGGTGTTTGGGACGCCCGAGCCGGCGCCCGTGGCGCGGCGCGACGAGGACAGTGCCTCTGCCGCCGGCGACGCCGATGGTGCAAACGACGCCGATGGTGCGAGCGACGCCGGTGGTGCGAGCGACGCTGATGGTGCCAGTGGCGAAGATGAGCAATCTGCGTCCGAGTGATAAAGCATCATTTAGCGGCGGCGGCGAGTCCGTGGAGTGCGCGGCGACGGAGGTGGGATGGCGGTGGTGATGTCCATGTCAGCGATGCCCTCAGTGGGCGGCTGGGTGTCGAAAGTAGGTGTAGTGCTGGCATCGTCGTCTGGCGCGGGCTCAGCGGCGGCAGCCGCAGCAGCGACAGGGTTCGTCGATTCCGCGGCGGCGTGGGGAGGTGCGTCAGTGGGGAGCTTGGGTGGTGCATACAGGCGGTTCTCGATGCACACAAAGCCCTCTTTCTCAAACAACCGCTGGATCTGGGCCACATACCGCTCAGCAGCCTGACGCGAGCCAAGAGTATAGTTGACGATGGCCGGGCGGTTGCGAGCCGAAGCGGGTCGCCAACAAACTGGAGGCGGGCGGTGTAGATGGACTCGGCGGTGTTGTAGATGGCGAGCGAGCACTGCTTACTGTTCTCCTTGACTGCAGCAAACTTGACACCGCGGTAGGGCCGGATGGCCTGGTCGAACGAGGGCGGCGCAGCCGAGTAGAGCGGCGACTTGCGGGTCGGCGGCGGGGCGGCAGCAAGGGCGGCAAGGGTGGTTGGCTTGGCCAGGCTCGCATTGTGAGGCGCCACGTGGAGTGGGCTCATCGGGTCGCCCTGCAACGAGGTAATGGGCTTGCCGTGCCGCCGCTGCTCGGTGAGGAACGAGAGGAGGTTGAACTTGGTGGCGGTATGGGTGATGACATCGGCAAGTGTCTTGAACAAGTCGTACTTGGCAATGAGGACGTCGATCGAGGGGTCAGGGCGGACGGTGAACTTGTGTGTGTTGTACGCCACGCAGTTGGCAACCTGGGCCACCCGGAGCGACGGATCGAGACAGACCGGCGGGTGGAGGGCATGGAGGAGGCGCTTCTCCAGCAAAATGCGCTCGTCGCGGGTCCAGCCACCGCCAAACTGTTCGACGTGAATGCGCTCAAGGTCGTACATCAGCGACTCGTAGTTGGGCTCGAGCAGGACCTTGTGGACTGCGTACGGCTCGCCGGCCAGTAGAGTCGACACGTCTGACGCCGACGGTGCATCTGGCAGCTGCTTGTGGCGAAAGTCGCGGATTTCGACAACCAGCGAGCCCGAGTAGTAGTGCAGCGGGATCTGGTCCTCCAGCAGCTCGACAAGGAACGGCTGCAGCTGCTGCGCATCGAGCGAGGCAAGCAACTCGGACGCCGTCGTCGAGTACGGGTGCAGCGCAGTTGGCATCGAGCCGAACGCGTAGCCAACGTTGGCAAGGACCACAATGAGCGACGCCTTGGTCTTGACTGAATCCAGCGCGTACGCGCCCGACCGGAACCGCCGCCACAGACCGCGCGGAAAGGCCATGCGGGCATCAGATACGCGTGGACCACATGCTCGCTGATGGAGAGATGCGTTGTGCGCCGCTTCGACTTGCCCTTTTGCACCAGCACCGACGACATCGACGTCGGCGGCACGCCCGTCAGCACCACCGCATCGTCAGCAGCCTGCACAAACTCGACCAGCTCGTCCGGCCCCAGCAGCTGAGCGTCGAGCTTGCGCTTGAGCGGGAGGCTCTCCACCAGGGGAACCAGCGCCGCTAGGTCGTCGACAACCTTGGGTACACCAGCGCCGGTGCCACCTCCGGAGAATGCCACCGCCTCGGCATGGCTCTCGCACGGCTGGCGCCGCTGCTGGGCGAGGCTGGCGAGCTGGGCAATGACCTCGGGGTAGCTCTTTCCAGGCGTGGCTGCCGGCACAGTGTCAGCCACCACAGCACCGGTCGACGTGTCCTCGTCTTGGGTCCGCTTCCTTCGTTTGCGGCCAGCCATGAGGAGAGTTGTATGTAGGTATGTGTGTGTGTATGTGTGTGTGTGTGTGAGCGAGAGAGAGGGAGAGAGTGTGTAGCTCGTCGGAGGGTGTGGGCGGTGGTGGTGTCATTTTTCGCGGGCAGCCGCACAACTCGGCGCTGGGTCTGGAGTGTCCCGAGTGTGGCGGGGGAGGGGGGGGCGATCGGGGTGGAAGTGAGTATCGATTTACGTATGCGCGGAACAAGGAGACTTGTAGGCTGTAATGTAGTTGTGTAGCTTGTGCTTGGGATGCGTTCGCTACCGGCCCATGGATGCTTCGGCGGCGAGTTCGCGGAGGATGGAGGCCGGAGGGCGTCGGCCGACGCAGTTGCCGATCTCTTTGACGGGAACCACCTCGGAGACGGCCCACTTGAAATCAAAGGGCCCACCGAGGGTGGCGGTTGCGTCTTCGTGAACGGACATGCACGACCACCAAAGGCGACCCCCGAGAGCTGCAGCGCGATCCTCGGTGATGCGCAGCGAGTCGAGGGCCGGCTTGCGCTTGACAGACTTCAGTCGCTTGGACTCAGCCTGCTTCTCAGACTTCAAGTCACGAAGAGTCCGGGCCTTGCGGCTGGCATCGGCGGCCGAGAACTGTATGTGGCGCTCCCACATGGCGAGCCATGCGTTGGTTGCGCCGTGCAGCTTCTTAGACCGCCGCGAGAGCATCTTGTCCTTCTTGCGAACCATCCTTGCCGAGGTGCACGCCAGCCGGAGCATCATACCGAGGACAAGCGCCTCCTTCTTCTCGCTGGTGCCGGTCCCGAGCTCGGCGTTGGCGGCCATGGCAAGCATGATCAGACGGGACTCGAGATCCGAGCGTGAGAGTGGGCCCGACTTGCGGGCAATGAGAAAGGCGGCCTGCTCGTCGCCGAGATCCGACATGATGGCCTCGGCGAGGAGCTCAACGCCCGCCCACTTGTCGCTCACCCGCGCAAAGGCCTGCAGCTTCTCCCCATGGCCATGACCTTGAAGAGCGCAAAGGCGGCGTTTCCGGAGCCCGCATCCAGCGGCCGGCCAAGTTCGGGCGGCTCGGCGGCAAAGACAACCATACGCGAGTCGACCCGCGACACATTCATCCGCACCACCTCGAGCTCACCGGCGTTGGCGGTCCGATGGATCTGAAACATCTCAGCAGGGTGGGCCATGACCAGCGCCGAGTGGATCTTCGCCACTGCAGCCGCCATCGCCTTTTCGGTCGGCTTGACTGCAATGGCCGCTACCGCTGACGAGATGAGCTCCATGTGCGCGGTCTCTTCCGGCTTGCGCCGCGGCTCTACACCAGCGGGCGTGCGGGCTATGGCGGTCATCATGGCGGCCCAAGTTGAGACTGCAAGAGTCTCAGCGTCTCCGGCGTCGTTTGGCACGCCACACAGCTGGTACGTCCGCTGCTTGGGCGCCTTGGGCGACTTGACGGTGAACGACTCGCCGACCGGCCCGTCGGCGATGTACTCGCCGACAACAGCGTGGACCAGCGAGAGGACCAGGTCCGGTGACTGGTCACGCTGCGACTTGTAGAAGAGAACAGTAAAGCCACGAACAGTCACAAACCGCGGCACCGGCTTGGACTTGGAGCCGAACTCGCGGATGCCGAGCCAGCCGCACGCATCGTACGGATCCGACGCCGCAATCTTGTCGCACGCGTCGACAACGTCGAGTGCACCATCAGAGCCAGGCAAGACACCGCGCGGGCCTGAGCCGCGAGCACCAGCAGGAAGGAACACCTCCATCGCAGCGAACCAGCCGTTGATGTCGTCGGGAGAATTACCAGAAATAAAGACCGAGTCGTCACCGGCGACAAGGTGGAACTCGGTGGCCACAGCGCCGCGGTCGAGCTGCTTCATGGCGCGCAAGTCCAGCTCGCCCTTGGGCTTTCCCAGCGTGGACTTGGCAGCAGCCGACGGCTTGTAAAAAGCGAGCGTCCTGCCGCGGAGAACAAAGTACCACTCCTTGGCTTTTTTGTGCTTGCGGTGGCCTTCCATGGTGAGCATGCCCTTGAGAACGACGCTGCCGGAAGCGCTTCCGCCGTCGGCGTCGGCACCGGCATCGGTGTCGTCGTCAGATTCGGCGCCGACCGTCGGCGGAAAGTTGCGCGATGGTCGAAAGGCGAGCAGATGGCCAGCAAGCAGTGATGCGTCGAGCACCCGATCGCGCTCTTTCTTGGGCGCAGCACGTGGGTCCGAGGTGAACACATACAACGGCGTCACGTCGAGAGCTTCATGGGCAAGCGAGTCCGAGTCAAGTGGCTCGCAGGTGACCACGGCCTGGGCCGCGCCGTCATCGTCCTGTCGCGAGGTGACGGACCAGCCGATGCGAGTGCCCGAGAGATCCAGGACGGCAACAGGCATGTCCTTCTCGCTCGAGCCCTTGTACAGTGCAAGGAGCTGTGACTCGGCGATGCGGAGGACGCAAAACCGCTTGTTGCCGCGCTTGCCGGCCTTGTTGGAGACATAAAGCCAGCCGCTCAGCTCGCCGGGGTGGGGCGCCGGAACCGCATGCGCGACCGCGCTTTGCTCGGCGGTGTTCGACTGGAGGCCAACGTAGTCATTGATCGAATTGAAGTTGACGCGTGGGCGGTCAAACTCGACGTACGCCGGGTGGACGGCAATGCGCTGGGCCGGCTGGGCTACGCCGGCAGTCCCGCCGACGACCAGCAGGCGGGCCGCAAAGAACTTAAAGGCGTTGACTAGGTCCTGATACGAGATAATGTCGCTCATAGTGTGGAGTACATCGCCCTTGGTGGTGGCGAACGGGGTGTTGATGACAATGACCGGCCGG
Source organism: Thecamonas trahens ATCC 50062 (assembly GCF_000142905.1). NCBI lineage: Eukaryota > Apusomonadida > Apusomonadidae > Thecamonas > Thecamonas trahens. Next base: position 19,832 of record NW_013657663.1, on the reverse strand, counting down.
TCGGCGAAAAGCGCACCGAGCTGGCGGGCCGGGGTCAGCGTGTTGGTGCGGTGGTAGAAGGCAAATGACTCGTAGAGCGAGACGTTCCAGACGGCGAGCGCATTGCCGCCGTAGGTCGCGTTCACCAGTCGCTGCCAGCCACGGACTACGGCTGACGGCGTCGCACCATGGATCACCATCAGGGCGCGGGTCTCGTTCTCGTCAAAGGCAAACCGCTCGGCGAGCTGGACCGAGAACTGGCGGTACTGGATGGGGACAGTGGTGGCAAAGTCGTCGATGGCGCCAAGCTCCAGCATGACCTGCAGGTGTGCACGTGCATAGGTAGCGACGTCGGGACCGGTAAACTCGACCGAGGCCGCAATAGTGAGCGCCTCGCCGGGCTCGATGTGGGTAACGTCAAAGACTACAACGCCCGGTATGCCAGCCGGCGGCACGGTGACCCGCCCAGCGAGCGCAGGGTTCTCGGCAAGGAAGCCAGAGGCGCCGTCTACCATGGGGGTGATGGTGATATCGTCCGGGTTGGTGACCGCGTCGTCGTCGTCTGTCACATCGGTCCGGAGCGAGAGTACGACCCGGATTGGCCGCTTGCTCTCAGAGGAGAAGCCGAGAGAGCGGATGCTTTTGCTGCACAGCTGGAGAGCCAGAACGCCGGCTTCGCCGCGCGAGATTGCCGCCGCTCCGCGGACTGGCGTGATTTCAACCGGGTACTCGACGACAAGCTTCTGCCGCTGGTGGGAGAGTGTGGGCACGTGCATGCCAGAGCGAGCCATGAAGCAGAGCGGGGCGTAGTCGGTGATCTCGCGGAATGCTTCACCGTACTTGGGCCCAGCGGAGTTCGGCGCAACCTTCAGACGGAGTGTGACAGGGGCAGAAGTGCCGACGTCCATGCCGCGAGGAAGTGTTGCCACTGATCCAGCCTCCGGATTGTCCAGCGCAGTGATCCACGGTGAGTTGCCGGTCCGAACCGAGACGCATGCGTCGATGGCGACAGGTGTCGGCATGCCACCGCACGACGTGACGCTGTGGGTGAGGCTGAAGACAGCGCCGGGCTCGAGAACGCCGTACCCGGCCTCGGTGACGACATGGAGCGGCTGGTCCATGCGGAGGTCAAACGGCGCGGCGTAGATGCGGTTGCCTGGCTGGAGCACAATCTGGACAGGTGCGTCGAGACCAGGACCGCCCGAGTTGCCCATCATGCCAGGCAGGCCGTCAGGGCCACGGCGGCCCTTCTTCCCGCCGGGATTCGAGTGGCGAACCGTTCGTCGGTTCTCGCCATGACCAGTGGTGGTGGTCCAAGAGTGGGAGTGGCCACCTCGACCACCAGGCCCGCCTCGGCCACCCTGGCCGCCGACGCCACCGGAACCACCGAAGCCTCCCTTGGGAGTCGGGTGTGAGCGAAGAAGAAGGAAAAGATCGGCGTTGTTGTCGTCGGCGACGACAGTGATGGGCGCAGCGTTGCCACCATCACCACCCGGCCCACCGGGCCCGCCTTGTCCGCCCGGCCCACCTGGCCCACCGTTCGTACCACGTCTGTGGCGTGTGGCGTTGTGGCCTGGACGGCCACAGGCGCCGTCGGAGCCACGGCCGCCTTGGCCGCCTGCGCCGCCTGCGCCACCGTTGGCCTCGAGGTACATCGACGCGTCGGGGTGGCCAAACGGAAGCTGGACGTTCTGGCCAACCGAGACGATGTTGAGGTTGATGACACCATCATGCGGCGATCCGGAGAGATGGACTTCGATGGGCAGGGCATGCCCACCGGGCTGGCCAGGGGCGCCGGCCATGCCCTGGCATGAAAAGCCCTGACCGTCCATGCCCATCTGGCCTGGCGAACCGGGGCCGCCTGAGGTGACGATGCGTGCGTGGGTCTGTGACTGTGGCTGCGTGGCGCAGGTCTGGCGAAAGGCGTGCAGAGCGTCAGTGTTCTCGTCGATCGGACCGGCGAGGAGCAGCGGCGGGTAGTCGTGACCCGGCGGCGGAAGAGCGGCGAGCATAGCGTCGGTCTCGGGTGGTGGCGGCGGGGCCACGTGGGCGTCAGCCAGCGGCGGCGGCGGCATTTCGGACGGAAGCAGCGGACGGCCCGCGTCGGGAAAGGCAACGGGCGGGCGCATGTAGACCGGCGGCGGCTCGTCGGGCACTCGCGGGCGGGCAGCAAGGAAGAGGCGGAGGCCGAGAACGCGCATACGGAGAATGGCCCACAAGGCCTTGCCCGAGCGATGCGCTTGCGGTGGCGGCGCGTTGGGCGCAAAAGGATCCACATTGTCACCAAACGCCGGCGGTGGGGCAAACGAGTACGACGGCGGTGCGTCCATCGACGGATCGAGACCGAACCGGGCAGTTGGGTCTACCGCCGGATCAGTGTCGTCCGAGTCAGAGCTCGAGCCAAAGGCGCCGTCGTCATCGCCGAGAATGGGGGCTGACGATCCGGGCACATCGTCACCCGAGGTAGAGTCTCGGCCAGCCCAGTCGGCGTCGTCAAACGCATCGGTGTCGGACAGCGGCGGATGAGCGTAGTTGGGCGGAGGCATCGAGACGGGTTCCTGTGGCGGCGGGACGGGGCAAGAGTCTCCAGTGGGTGCTATCGGAGCTGCAGCATATGGATTGCCCCCAGCAGCCACGGCTGGTGCGCCATAAGGGTTGTGCGGAGGAGCGTTAGCCGGCGGTGGAGCACCATACGGGTTGCCAACAGCGGTTGCAGGTGCTGGAGGCGCTCCATACGGATTCGGCGGCGGGGTAGCAAAAGATGGAGGTGGCCCTGGAGGTGGGACGTTGGGGTCGAACGCCGGTGGAGGAGGGTCGGACATGGCTATGGAGAGGGATGTGGGTGATTTGTGGTAGCCAGGTGGTGTGGGCGGGGTGCAGGTTCCCAGGTTCCCTGAAGGACGAAACGAGGCGTCTGATGTGATGGCCGAGGCAGGGGATGAGATTGGCATATGAGGCGGGTGTACAATCGATGGCATACGTGCATCGGATGGTGGTGTGTGTGAGTGTGTGGGTGTGTGGAGGGTGGGTGTGCGGGTGAGCGGGTGGAGTCAGCGACGAGGTTCCCAGATGCGGGCCGCGTAGAGGCGGGCGCAGCGGGTGCACGGCTGGCCAATGTGTTCGAGGTGGAGCGCCATGTCGATCTCGTGGCGGATGACTTGGATTTCCTCGGGGATGGGCGAGGTCATGGAGGCAACCCAGTCGCAGCCGGCATGGCGGCATGCAAAGTTGGGGTCGATGTCGGCGGCGGAGAGATCGTCGAGCCAGATGCCGCCTGAAACAAGCTTGTGGCAGACCGCGCAGTCGGCGCCGGCCTCGGCAACGTGGACCCGGTGCTGGTCAAGGTCGACATTGTGAAGCTGGAGCTCAAAGAATTGCTCGGCGACGGACCTCGTCGGCGACGACTTCCACGAGCAGCCTGCGTGCGGGCACTCGTGCATGGAGCGCGAGGCGGTTGGTACGGCGTCGATGTAGGTGTGAGCAGCAGTGTGCTTGGCGTTGGCGTTGGCTCGAGATTTTTGAGCCTTGGCTCGCGACTTTTGAGCCTTGGCCATGGCCATGGCAAGCGCCTTCTGGCTCACGCCGGTCGCGTCTTGCGGCGACGAGCTGGGGGGAAGGGGCGGGTCGACCGGTGCCGGGTCAGCCGGCGGAGAGGCAGGAGCGATAGACGTGGCCTCGGTGGGTGGGAGCTCAGCAGATGGCGCCGCGGTTGAGACCGTCGATGTAGCCGAGGTCTTGGCCTTCTTCTTGGGTGCTTAGCGGGAGGATCCGGCGACGGCAGGGGCGATAGGGGCGGGAGGCCGGCTTTGGCGCGACGGTGGTTTTCGGCGTTGTAGATAGGGCCGGGAACCATGACGCTGCGGGAGGAAGTACCAAAGATGACATTGCGGCCGATGATCGACGGACCTGACTTGTTCGCGTTGTTTGAGCGGAGGTCGCTGGCGGACGCGCCGGCAGTGGCGGCCGAGGCGGCGTGGAGGAGCGGTGGGGGATCGGAGCGCTTGCGCTTGAGCGAGTTGGAGAGCGGGACAAATGCGGTCGACGGGGCAGTCGGCGTCGCGGTTGAGGCGGCCGAGGCGGTCGAGGCAAACGAGGTGACCGGCGACGAAAAGGTGATGGGCCCAGAAGCAGACGGCGGCACCGACGAGGTAGACGGCGGCGGCGGCTGGGAGTTGGGAGGAGCCGGGACCTGGGAGATGTGGTAGAGCGAGGCGATGGCGGGCTCGCCATTGGGCTCGACGATGCGGAGCGGAAGATCGTCCTCGCCGTGGAGCTTTGCATCGGCAACATCGTCGGGAGTGCAGACCGAGGCGGCGAAGACGGTAGCGCGGCCGAGGTGGACAAGCTCGTCCTCCCACTCGCCAGAGGCAACCAACTCGAGGCAGACAGCACATGAGATCGGATTCTGGCTCCGGACATGTTGGCCATGGACACGGAAAGAGCGCAGATGGCGGGATACGCCGGCCATGCGGCCCTGAAAGTCCGGGACCGAGGACGTCCATGTGCAGCCGTCGTGCGGACAGCGGAAGATATCGGCCGGCGGGACGAAGAAGGCCTCCCACAGGCCGGAATCGAGCATCTCGACGCAGGTGGGACAGGACTCTGGGCAGATGCGCTCATGTAGATTGGCGGAGATGACATGGTCCATGAACTGTCGCTCTGACGCAGTCTCGGTCGTGTAGTTGCAACCGGTGTGTGGACATGACCGCTTCCCTTTCTTTGCCGTGTACTTGCTCGCCAGCTCGGCCACGGTTTGCATGACGAGGGGAGGGGGGGGGGGGGGGGCGTGTGTGTGTGTGTGTGGAGGGGGAGATGAGAGTGAGTGTGCGGGCGTTGTTGGGGAGTGATCAGTGAGGGTGAGGTGGTCAAGGGTGTGGCTTGTCGTGGGGAGGGGGGGAGAGGGTTGTGTGTGGTGGTGTGTTGTGGCGGAGGCGGTGGGTGGTGGTACACACGACTCTGGTGGTGGTTGTGGTTGCTGTTGTGGCTGTGGTTGCGGTCATTGACATGGGCGGGCTTTCTAGGTACAGACGCGCGGGCAGAGTGTGTATGATGGCAGTGGTAGTGTTTGTGGTGGTGGCTGGTCTGCTTGCTACGGGTGGCGAGGGCAAGGCGGCCAAGAAGGTACCGGTCTCGGCCGAAGAGGCGCTTGGCAAGCTGCATGAACTGGCGGAGCGGGCAAAGGCGTCTGCGGACGGCACAGTGAGCCTCAGCGCGCACGAGTATCGCGAGTATGTGCACGCGACACCACGGCTGTACTCTGTGGTGCTGATGTTCACGGTGGCGAGTCCCGGGCGCGGATGCAAGCCGTGCGCCATCATGTGGGAGCCGTACACCGAGGCGGCGTCGGGCTTTGCGCGGCACCATCTCGACGAGAGCGTGGCAGGCGTGGAGGCGGCGATGGTGAACGGGACGGCGGAGGATGTGAGCGATGCAGAGCTGCCTGTGTTCTTTGGAGTGATCGACTACGACAAGGCCAACGGGGCGGCGATCTTCAAGGCTGTGCAGGTCTCTGGTACGCCTTACATTGCGTTTGTGCCGCCAGCGCGGGCACTGGTCAAGTCGAGCAAGGCGCCGTCGATCGGGTCGAGCAAGGCGTGGCGAAAGCGGTGGACCAAAGACAACGAGTTCAACCTGCGGCAAATGTCGTCGGACACAACGGTCTTTCTGCAGTTTATTACCCGGCAGTGTGGGCTCGAGATTGACGTCTCACGGCCATTGCCGCTGTTTCGGATTGTGTTTGCAGTGGCCGGGACGGTGGGCTCGCTGTGGGCGGCGCAGGACAAGATCAACGCGATTGTGCCGTTTCGGCTTCTGTTCTTTGGCGCGTTTCTCTGCGGCGTGGTGTACTGCTACTCGGGTGCCATGTTCTGCACCATCCGGTCGGCGCCGTGGACGCAGGCTGGGAAGGACGGCGAAATGTGGTTCTACCCAGCGCAGCGGCACCAGCTCGGCAAGGAGGCGATGGTGGTGGGCGGATTGTACGCGACGGCCGTTGCCGGCATCCTGGTTCTCCTCCGCGGAGTGCCGCGGCTTGCAGCAGCAAACTACGGCACGCTTGTCATGATCGTGCCGACGGTGGTCGGATGCTTTGCACTTTGGCTCGCGCTCGGCTACATCTCGGTGCTGTTCACGGCCAAGATGGGCGGCGGGTATCCGCTACCGCTGACCAACTTTGCGGCTCTGCTCCCGCGGTCATGGGGATATTTCAACAAGTACGGATAGCGCGCAGTGAATGACAACGAAACCTACAGGACGCGCACGAGCCGTGTGTGTGTGTGTGTGTGTGTGTATGTGAGCATTACGACGAAGTCGGCGAGGGCGCGGCCGAGTTCACGGTCGACGACGACTGCTGCGGGACAACCGAGACAACGGTCTCCTCCCACTCGATGCCCTCCTTGGCGAGGCCTTCGAGAATGGGGTTGTAGAGACGGGGGGTGATGGGGATCTGGATGCCGGTCAGGTCGTTAAACTCGCCCTGGAGGATGAGGTCGATGGCGATGGCGACCGGGAGAGCGACGGTGCGGGCCATAGCGGAGCCACCATCGGGCTGCTTGCCGACCGAGATGAGGCGCGAGGAGATGTGCTCCTTCCGGCCGTCGTCGTACTCGACCTTGAACTGGTGGAGCATGACGATGCAGTCCTGCTCGCCTGGCCCGTACTGCATACGCTCCTCACAGAGGGCGGAGAGGGCGTCGAGCGGGGTGTTGCCGGCAGGCGGAATGGGCTTGGACGCGTCAAACAGCCCAAGCCAAGCCATCTTCTTGACGATGACCGAGTCCTTCTCGAGGCCGAGGACGCCGGCAACCGAGCCGGCCGGGTCGGCGGCGTCGAACGGGCCACCCTTGGCGGTCACCAGCATCTCGACAAGCTCCGGGTACGGCTTGCCAGGCAGCGAGTTGTCTTCCTCGAGCGACATGAGGCCGAGGTCGACCATCTTCTTGATTGTGGCGCACCAGCCCGGGTAGCGGAAGGTGCCGCGGACCAGGTCCTGGATGCCGGTCAGGCCGTAGATCTCCTCGTACTGGGTCGAGTCGCGGTTCGGGTAGCCCTCGAGCGGGCCAAAGCCGGGCACGTGCATGTCCTCGTACGAGTCGAAGAGGTCTTCGCCGGGAATGGTCACCTCTTCGCCGTCCTTCTTGAACTTGGCCGTGTTGCGGCCGGCGAGCAGGACGCCGCGTGGCGCCCAAGAGAGCTTGTAGCCCATGGGATTGTCGTTAAAGTGCGGAGCAGGGAGGCCGCCACAGTACGACGAGAACGACTTGATGTAGCCGCCCTTGGACTGGACCTCGTGCACAATCTTCATGGCCGACGCGTGGTCAGTGCCCGGGTCGACGCCGCACTCGTTGAGGAGAATGATGCCTGCGTCCTTGGCATCGGCTTCCAGCTCGCGCATGGCGTCCGACACGTACGACGTCGTGGCAAAGTGCTTTTTGTGGGCAATAGCGACCTTGGCAGCCTTGACGTGGTAGATGTACGGGAGCATCGAGACAACAAGGTCGACGTCGGGCACCAGCTCGTGCAGGCGGGCCTCGGCAGAGTCGTGGGTGATGTCGAGCTCGAGAGCCTCGACATTGTCGAGACCAGCAATCATCTTCTCGGCGCGCTCCAGAGTCCGCGACGCAACTGATATCCAGCCATGGGTGAGTGTTGGTGGGGGCGGGTGCTGCGTGTCGGCGGTGGGGGCGGTACCATCCCACCGGCCATCCACAAAACGGGGAAACAGTGTCAGGCAGAGACAGGAGGGGGGATAGGGAAGAGGAATAGGAGCAAGGATCAAGAGGAAGGGGTGGGGAGGACATACCCTTGACGCCGTAACCATGCTGCGAGAGATAGACCACGAGGGGGCCGGCACAGAATCCAGAACCAAGAACGAGCACATGCTGCGTTGGCGCTGCCATGATGAGTGGTGAAGCGAGGTGTGGCGACACGTCGATGACGATGACGATGACTTGGGGGCGAGGACAGGGGGTGCTGGGCACCTCTCGCTGGTGGTGGTTGTGGGTGGGAATGACGTCGATCAGGAGGTTTGTGGCGGATGACTTGTTCAAGTTCAACAACATCAATCTGGACTCGTTGACCGAGAACGTAGGTTGGTGTGTGGGTGTGTGGGTGGGGGGGAGGGGGGGGAGGGAGGGAGGGAGGGGGGGGGTGCGTGTGAACGTGTATGTGCATCTGTGCGTGTGTGTATGCTTATGTGTGGGTCTCTATGTGTAATGTGTACGCGTGTCTCTGTATGTATGCGTGTCTCTGTATGTATGCGGGTCTCTCTGTGTATGCCGGTCTCTCTGTGTGTGTGTATCTCTGGGTGCGTGTGGTCTTGGTCGCGGTCGGACAGTACAACATCGGGTTCTACTTTCACTACCTCTCGCGTTGGCCCGACTTCTCGGCAGTGGCCGAGGACGCGTCGGGGAAGCAAATGGGATACGTGATCGGCAAGGCCGAGGGTCGAGGCGAGGACTGGCACGGCCATGTGACGGCGGTGACGGTCGCGCCCGAGTACCGGCGGATCGGGCTCGCGTCCAAGCTCATGGACTGGCTGGAGGAGGTGTCGGAGAAGCAGTACGACGGGTACTTTGTCGATCTCTTTGTCCGCAAGACCAACACTGTGGCGATTGGCATGTACGAGCGTCTTGGGTACGTCATCTACCGACGAGTGCTCGGGTACTACGGCGACAGCGAAGACGCGTATGACATGCGCAAGGCGTTGAGACGAGATCCAGAGAAGAAGTCGATGGTGCCGCTCGACAGGCCGGTGCTCCCGGAAGAGTGTGTCTTTTGATTTAGGTGCCGCTATCACAGTCGGCGGGGCGGTTGGCAAGGTAGCGGAAGAGGGTCAAGGACAACAAAGAGTACAGTTAGCGCAGGAGATGCAGTTATTGCGTTGCCGACGTCGACCACGAGACGCTCTCGACAGACGGTGGGGTGGTGAGCGACGGCGAGCCGGATGGAAACTTTTCGTCAAACAGCAGGGAGAGCTTGGCGGCCGAGACGGCGACGTCGCTGCGCGAGTAGCCGATGCGGACCTGGAACCGCGGGGCCCAGTCGGGGGTGATGCCGAGCTTGTTGCGGGCAACCAGGAGCGCGGCCGACGCAGTCATCGATGGCATGCAGTCGAGGAAAGCCATGCTGAGCAGACAGATTTCGGCGAGAATAGTGTGGGAGACCTTGCGCAGCGCACGCGAGTACTGCGCGGCCGACGCCGGTGTCAGCTGCAGGCCATGAATCGAGTCCTCGTCGGGGCAGACGCCAATGGAGGCAAAGTAGCCCCAGAAGAAGAGCGGCGTGACAACGCGCAGCTTCCAGCTGAGCGTGTGCAGGATGTTGCCCTCCATGGCTAGGATGGCGTCCGGCGTGTACTGGTAGCCTGCGAGCTGGTTGAGAGTCTCGAGGCTCGGCACCTTCTTCGACTCGAACATCTTGCCAGCCACAAGCATGCAGGTCAGCGCCACCAGCTGGACGCGCCGCTTCGAGACATGGCAGGCGTGGAGGACCTGGTCAAAGTAGCGGACAGTGGCAAAGACGGCCTCGGAGCCGTAGCCCAGCAGCGAGTTCATCAGCGGCACCATCCACTCGACGACCGACTCGCGGTAGCGGGCAACACGCCCAGTGAGGACCACGAGCTCGTGACCATCCTGCTCACGATCGATAGCCATCACATACGCGTCGTAGTCCATGGCCTCGTCAAGACCCCACTCCATGCCTGCGGCAGCCAGCGTGCGAACTGGCACGGCGCCGTCATCGGTACGCGGCGGTGGGCTGCCATGGAGTGCCGGACGCGCCGAGGGCTCGTTTGCAACGGGCAGCTGTGGCGCAAGTTGCTGCGGCGACATCGTTGACGACAGTGTCTCGTCCGCATACAGCGCAGCGCCTGGAGACTCGGGGTGGGCGGCCATTGCGGGAAAGCGGAGGCGGGAGTCGGATTTGGCGGGAAGGACCAATAGATTTGTTCGCGCACTTTTGGACTGACGGTGTAGCAGGGCTCGTCACACTCACACGCCGTGTGGGCACCGACGGCTTGAACGAGTACGGACGTAGCCACGCAACAAAACGTGTCTATGCCGCCTCTGTGGTCCCTGGCCTCCCCTCCTCTCGACCTGAAAGTGGTCAGTAGCGTCAAGTTGTCGTCGCCACGCTTGCTGCCGTCCCGACGACGTCGTGGCGGCTGTGGTGCCAAGCAGCAAAGTCGTCATCGTCACGGAGACATCATTTGGATATTTCCCGCTCTCACGTTTGCCTGCATCTAGGAGAGGCGGCAGCAGCTACGGGGAACGGGTGAGCACTCGACGCGACGGCCGCCAGCTGGTGTGAGTGCGAGGGCCGGCATGATCCACGACGACGATCCGAGTGGCAAGCGGAGGAGGAGAAACGGGTCGGGAGTGCCGCGGTGGCTCAAGGTTGTTGTGGTTCTTGCACTGGCGGCTGCCGTCGGCTACGGGTGCGGACTATGGTCGGGTGCGTGTGGGCTCGAGGCGGAGACGCCGGCAGCCGGGCAGGGGAGCCACAAGGCGCCGCTACCTCCGGGCAGGGGGTGGGACACCAAGCCGGGGGGCCCACCCGGCGGGGTGGTGGCCGCTATGCCCAAGGGTGGGACAACGGCACGGCCGCTCGGCGCACCGGGAGGTGGCCCGGCGGGAGCTGCCGGTATGCCCGGCAACGCAGGCACGGCGACAGGAGGCAAAACGCTCATTCTCCTCGTCATCTCGGACAATGTGTACCAAGACTGGCAGTCTCGAGTCTTCCACTACCACATGAAGAAGCTCCTGACGCCGGATCAAAAGCTGGTGACGCTTATCTCGTCGCCGCAGCCGGTAGACGTGGCGGGCAAGTGCGCGAAGAAGCATAACAACTGCCCACTCTTCCCGACGGGCGACTACACCAAGGCGGCGAACGGCGACGCTTTTGTGGTGTACAACCGAGCGCACGCTATTCGCGAGTACATGGATGATTTTGTGGCTCGGCGGGCGCGCGGGATCGACGCTGAGTACACCAACGTGGTCATTGTAGAGCCGGACATGATCCCGCTCAAGCCGTTTGACGTTGTGGCGCCGCGCGGCACGGTGTACGGGCACTCGTACTTTTACATGGAGCGCGGGTATGGCGGCATCAACAACAGCCAGCTCATCGAGTACTGCTCGTTCCGGCCGGACGATGTGGCACCGATCGGGGTGCCGTACGTGCTCCACGTCGACGACCTCATTGCGCTCCTTCCGCTGTGGATCGAGAAGACGGTCAAGATGCGGCTGCCGCAGCCGTGGCTCGCCTCGCACGAGCGGTCGTGGATTGCTGACATGTGGGCCTTTGCCTGCGCCGCCGCAGACCTGCACCTGACCTCTGTGGCGTCGCCGACCTTTGGCCCCGAGACTGCCATCGACGCCGAGCCCGGCGACGACTCGATGGTCATCCACTACACGTACGGCTACCGTTTCCCACTTCCCGACGGCTCCAAGTTTGAGTTTGAGAAGCGGTCGTGGACGGTCGAGGCGCCGACGCCGCGTCCCTACCCGGAGCCGCCTGCTGACCAAGCAAACAAGCTGGAGAAGATCCACATGGCGGCGCTCAACGAGGCGCTTGTGGCTATCTTTGGACCGAGCGAGTAGAGATGGTATGGTTTAAGGTGACAGTCAGCGGCGGCGCTGGCGGCGCTGACGGCGCTGGGCCTCCATAAAATGGCGGTCGGCCATACGGCGCATTGACTCACGAGTCGGGACAAACTCGTCGTCCATGACATCATCCCGGGCGTCGGCGTCGTCAGAGGCCTCGGAGAGGTCAGACTCGTCGTCGAGGGCAATGGCAACGCGCAGGTTGTCGGGCGGGAGCTGGGCCTCTTGGCGCGAGGCGAGCTTGGTCTCGAGAGCGCGGATGTCGTCGTCGGCATCCATGACCATATCGCCATCCTCGACCGCATCGAGGAGCTTGAGGACCTTGGCCTCGGCAATGGCGAGAGTCTCGACGACTGTGTCGTCAGCCATAGGTGGCGTCTTGGCAATGGTGGGGAACTTGTACTCGGCGAGCATGTCGGCGAGATGGCCGACGCCCGACTTTGCCTCGAGCAGCGCGTCGGCAATGAGATTAAACTTGGTCCGGTTCCGCTCCATCTTTGCAGTTGACTCGGCAAGGTTGGCCTCAAACTCAGCAACCGACTCGGCAGTCCCGCGATCGCCGGTCCCAGCAAACCGCAGCTCCTCATACAGCGACGCGAGCTTGGTTTTCTCGTGGCGGAGCTCGTCAAGTCGGGCCTCGGCCTGCTTCTTGGACGCCTCCAGCGACTTGTGGGTCGCCTCCTGTGTGAGAAACTTCTTGATGACTTCGTTGACGTCAGCGACGCCGGTCGCCTCCTTGATCTGACGGAAGGCATCTTCGTAGGTAGCAATCTTGCGCTCCTGCTCTTCGAGCAGGCGTGCGTCGGCCGCAGCCTGATCTGCGTTCTCTGACTCCGAGTCGGACGATGCAGCCTCGAGCTCAATCTGGCGCTGGCGGCGCTCCAGGGCAGCCATCTTCTCCTCCTTGGCATTGACCAGCTCGACCTTGTCCTGCTTCTCACGCTCCTTGGCGGCGCGCTCGGCCTCGATCATCGACTCGAACCGCTCGAGCTCGGACTTGGCGACGTCGCGGGCGTGGACTGCGTCGCGCTGCATCATAATCAGCTCACCAAGATCTTGTTCCTTGGTCTCGAGCGTTCGCTCGATGGCAGCCAGCTGGTTGTCAAAGCCGAGGCGCTCCTCCTCGAGTCGCTGCTTGATCTGCTCGTAGGTCTTGCGGATGGACATGGCCTCGTTGTACTTGATCATGGCCTTGTCAAGCCGGTTCTCCAGCCGGCGAATGGCCTGCGACTCGCTCGAGTCGTGGTTGAGCGCACGTGCCGCCTCGCGGGACATGACCTCCAGTCGGTCCTTGAGCGACTCGAGGCGTGAGTCCATGCGGTCGGCTTCTGCGTGCTTGAGATCGTGCCGCTTGCGGAGCGCAGCCTGGGCCTTGTCAGCGCGCTTGACCTCTTCCTTGAGGCTTTGAGTCATCGAGTAATTGTCCTCAAGATTGCGCACGCGGCCAAGGTCGTCGCGGAGCTTCTTGTTCTCGGCCCGCAGCGCCTTGATCGTTTCCGAGTTGTGGCTCTGGGTCCACATAGCAGCCTCGACATAGGCCTTCAGGTCGCCCTCTGTTCACACCATTCGAGAAACAAGAAGACATGGGCAGTTCATGCATGAGTTGAGGGACGGGAGGTCGGGGAGGGGGGGGAAGCTTGGGTGTAGGGGGAGGGGAGGGGCAGGGGAGGCAGCAACGGTTGAAATTTGGTCAGCCGCCGCAAGGCGGTTGGTTGGACGACGCAGGGATGAGGTGGAGGGGAGGAGGGGGGGG
>NW_013657663.1:0-6400 GCF_000142905.1 Thecamonas trahens ATCC 50062 | reverse complement strand
TTTTTATCACCCCCCCCACCCCGTTTTGTTCTCCCCCCCCAGGAATTCGTTTGACGGAAGAAGGGGGGAGGGGGGAGGGGGGGAGGTAGTACGTACGCAGCAGCGAGAACCGCTTCTGCAAGTCGACAAGCTCGTCCTCCTTTGATGACATGGCAGACAAGTGGTGGAGGTGGTGGTGGCGGTGGTGCAGGTCGGCCATTGGTGATCGGGGCCGCGATCGTGATCGTGACTGATCGTGCCGTGGTCATCGACTGCGGCAGCACGTATCGGTGCGCAACTGGGGGGGGGGGGGGGTCTTGGCGACCTCGAGGATCACACTAGCGGCGTGCCGCGCGATGTGGAGGAGGTGGAGAAGCGGATACGGGCAAAGCCATTGCGGTGGAATGGGATGCACCCTGATTTGGAGACGATGTTGAAGTGGTGGACGATTGTGGTGGACGAGGTGGTGGCGGGCGGCGGCGAGGAGGCACTTGACTAGTTGTGGCGGGTGGAGGAGACCGTTTAGGGGGATGAGCGGACGCTCTCTGTGAGATGATGCAGGCACTGGCGTTTGACGGCTGACAGCTAGGCTTTCACTGGCAACGTGGCATGCGGGATAGTGGCCGGCTCGGATGACATCCGGCGGTGTTGGTCGTGCGATCCGCGGGGAAGGGCCATGGCGCTGGGAGCTACTGATGTGCTGGCGGTGGCGAGGATGAGGGAGTGGACACGATGTTGTGGATGGCGGCGGAGGATGATGGGAGGGCGGATGGGGAAAGCGACGAAGATGCGATTGGGATAGGAGGGGTGGCAAGTGGCAAGGCCAGTGTGGTTGGCGATAGTGATGCGGGTGGGATGTGTGCGGGGGTGGGCGGAGATGGAGAGGGGGTAGTGGGCGCGGAGAGTGTAGCCGGTGGGTGAGGGGTGCCACTCGAGCACTTCCTTGTATGCTGAAGAAAGCAGGACAGGCAGTTGACCATCCGCATTTGACAGCGCAATAACGTCGAGCACCCAGTTGGTGTGGCCTTTCAGCACCTCGCAGAAGGCGTTGTCCGTGGTGTACCGCATGGCGCCTGTCCCGTCGTCCGCGGGATGCCACACCCGGATTGTCTTGTCTCTCGACCGCGAGACGAGGACAGGAAGCTGGCGATCTGCACTCGGCAGTGCAATTACGCGAGAGACCCAGCTAGTGTGGCCGTCCAGCACCTCGCAGGAGGCGTTTTCCGCGGTGTACCGCATGGCGCCTGTCCCGTCGTCCGCAGGATGCCAAACCCGGATCGCGTTCTCCTTGTTTTGATACCCACCCACCCGAGAGACCAAGACCGGCAGCTGGCCGCTAGCACTTGGTAGGGCCACCACGCCTGTCACTGAGCTGATATGGCCCTTCAGTACCTCGCAGGAGGCAGTGTCTGCGGTGTACCTCATCGAGCCCGTGCCTTCTTCCGCAGGATGCCACACTCGGATCGTCTCGTCGCTAGACCACGAGACCAGGACAGGCAGTTCGCCATTTGTACTGGGCAGCGCGATCACGCCGGATATCATGCTGGTGTGGCCTTCCAGCACCTCACAAAAGACAGTGTCCGCGGTGTACGGCACAGTGCCCGTTCTGGCGTCTGCAGGATGCCAGGCTCGGATTGTCTCGTGGCAAGACCACGAAACCAGGACAGGCAGTTCGCCATCTGTACTGGGCAGCGCGATCACGCCGGATATCATGCTGGTGTGGCCTTTCAGGCACTCTACGCGCGCCCTGGGTAGCATGTCTGAAACCTCCACATTCTTTCGACAAATACCGGCAACCAGCGAGTCACCGATGACAGAGTTGTCGTCATACTCGCCATGACAGTACAAGCGTCGAGCATCACGATGCGTGACAGGGTCAATAGCTGCCGCTGGGAGAAAAGCCCCGTGTGATGCATCCGCGCGTACAGCAGCCACCAGCTGCGTGATTGTATCGGATGGCTGGGGATAGTCGAGTCGGGCAACGAGCTCGGTCTCGATGTACGACTTACCTCTCTGGATGATCTCACGTGAGAGAGATAGGGCCCGCTCGACCTCGCCAACGTGCTGGGCTCCTTTGCAGCCGAGGCGAACAACACAACGCAGGTCGTTGAGGAGGCCACCAAGCGACTCGTCTGCGCGGGCTTTCATCCATGCCCAGGAGAGAGCAACGGCAACGGCGGCATGGTTCGCTCCGGCTGCAATCATGTGTGAAATACCGCGGGTAACGATCCAATTGGAGGCAGTACCAGAGGTTATTGCCACCTTTGCGGACTCTGGCGTGGCGCCAGGCGGAGGCACCCCGGCGACAACGGCGAGGTGACGGGCAGGAAGGGAAGGGATGTCGTCAAAACACACCTCAAGCCGATGGCGAATGTACTTGAGGTGCAGATCGTGCATCTCGATCACGGTGATGGCGCCGCCATCTTTGGCAACGACGCGCAGGAGAGAGGCATCGGCAAGGGCGTCGAGGGCCGCAGCAAAGCCAATATCGTCCGCTGGGACCGTGGCGCGGAAGTTGGCGACGTCGACGGGCGTGTCTGATGGAAAGACGCCGAGCATGGCGTAAATGGCGAGTGCCACCTTGCGGACACACTTGGGGATGGCATCGCCGAGAGTCCAAGTGATGATGTCAAAGATGTGGGCGTGCTTGGCGTCGGTGCCGCCTTCTGACTTGCGGTGCTTGCGAAAAGCACGTTTGGAGGCCGAATCAAAGTTGGCAACAGCGGCGTCAAGTGCAGCCTCGCCAGATATGGACGAGCCAAGGATAGCGAGGGCGAGGGCATGGCCACGGCAGAAGGTCGCGAGGGAGACGATGCGGTGATCGTTGAGAGCAAGGGTGTTTGCCCACTCGGGTGAGCCCTTGGCGAGGTAGTTGCGAAGGACAACAGCTGCGTCGGCCCGGCCAAAGGTACCGAGCTGAACAGAGGAGGTGGAGATGGCCGCCATGGCGGCGTTGCGCGAGGTGACGAGGACCGCATGTCGAGCTGCAATGGGCTTGGTGAAGGCGGTGGCCTGGCGGGTGGTCCACGCATCGTCGAGGATGAGCAAGATGCGAGTGCCGGCGTCGGCGAGGGTCTGGGTCTTGTCAGCAAGGATACTTTGCAGGTAATTGAGGTCAGCTTGTGGATCGACTGCGCAACCGAGGCCTTGCTTCAGGAAGTAGGACATGCGGCTGGCAATGGCGATGGGAGATGTCTTGTCCTCACCGAGAGCGAGCCAGAAGACGGAGAAGACCGAGGTGATGGCGGGGTGGACGGCAACATCGGCAGCGAGCGACGACTTGCCAACGCCACCAAGCCCGCTGACACCGACGACTGAGACGTTGTTCGCACCGAGAAGCGCGTCAATGACCGCAGCGCGAGTGTCAGGGAGCGGGTAATATTCGGGCAGTTTGGATGGTGGCGGCATACGGGACGGTAACTGCATCGTGCCGGCAAGGATGGCGAGGGAGTGCTGAGCAATGTCAACGACGGCGGTACCCGAGGAGATGCGACGGTCGTCGTAAGTGGCGAGACCCCAGTCCATGAGGCGGTAGGCCGTGCGAATGTGATGGTCATTCCAATTGTGCGCGAGAAGACGCTGGTGCCAGGTGTCGTACTGGCGCTTCTTGTCGCCGGAAGTGAAGAAGGTGTCCAACAAAGCCACGAGCGAAAGCATGTGGGTGTGGGTGTCAACGTTGTGGGCAGTGAGGAAAACGACTTCGGCCTGGGCACCGCCGTTGTCCACGTACTGGGCGCAGGCCTTGGCTGCAGCGAAATTAGCATCGTCGGCGGGCCGGGCTGCAACACTGTGCAGCCGGCCAAGCTCAGCAAGCGAGATGTCGCTATCAATAAAGACTGGGAAGACGGGATTGCCGCCGTTGGCAGCGCCAACAAGCGCTGCATCGACTTCGGCGATGACGTAGCGCGTGACGACAAAGTTGGTGTCGAGGATGAGAACAAGCCGTGAGCGAACGTCGATGGCGGCACAGTCGTCCGGATGAGGGTGGCGGATACCGTCAAGCGACTCGTCGTCGACGAAAACACGGAGAGTTGGATAGCGGGCGAGGATGTTCTTGCGGACATTCCTGGCTAAACTCTTATCGAGCGATCCGTGACAGATGAAGATGTCGCAGTCGTAATTGTCATTGGTGTAGGTGCGGGCATCGGCTGGTGACGAGGACAGCACTTTCATCTCCGTGTCTTGCAGGACGACAGAGGAAGAAGTGGCCGAGCTGGCCCTGCTGGCGTTGGCGGTGAGGAGCGGGCGGGGGCGCTTGGCGGCTCGCCCCGGCTCGGGCGGCTGCCTTGCGCGGCGCTTGGCAGTACCCTGCTGCACTAGGATGGGTGCGAGGTGTGGAGGGTCGTCTGTCCCCCATAGTGCAGGGTCCATGGGTGGTGTGAGAGGAGTATGCGGTGCGTGCTATGAGTGTGGCGGCGAGGGCGACAGGCGGTGTTTGCAGGAATTTTTGGGTAACGGGCGAGTGCCGGGGGAAGAGCCGGGGAAGAATGTAAGGATATAATTCATTGATGAGGACTCGTCTGTTGGATAGGTAGCACTAGTGAAGGAGGGGAGGGGTGGGTGGATGCATGCAAGGGGGTGTGTAGTTGAGCAACAAGAAATAGATGGTCGTGGTTGGCGGTGATGGGGTGTAATGAGTATGGTAGGAGGGGATGAGGGTGGTCGTGGCGTGGGTGGCGTAGCAAGCGGATGGGGCGGTGGGTATGGCGATTGAGCTTGCAGGTGGACGTGGATGGGCGCGATGAGGCTGGTGGGTATGAGTGGGGTGTGGGAGAGGGGGGAGGCGGGTACTTGGGCGGCGGGGGAGAGGAGGGCGGACGGATTGGATTGAGATGGACGTTGATGGAGACGAGGGCTTGGGATTGGACGAGAAGGCAGACCACTGCGCTCTAGCCCATCATTGTACTGCCTATCAATTGCCCTTGCCCTCTCTTGTTCATCCTCGGCTTGGCCAGCCCACAGGCCTCGTCGTCTGCTTCGGTGATCGGCAGCAGGGGCGGCTGGCGATGAGCAGGCCGGCGGGGAGGGTGATGGGCAAGGCCGGTGAAGGGAGGGGAGAAGTGGGTTGGAGGGCAAACTGGTAGTGTTTGCCAATAACGTGGCTATCCGTATGCATGGTCTCCGATGCTCTGTCGATAGCTAGCTTGCTCTCGGTGGTGCCGGTGGTGGTCGGTCGGCGGCGGGCGGCGGTCGGCGGTGAGCAGCAGGCGGTCGGCAGCGATGCTGTTGACGGGTTGGCGTCGGCTGATGTGAGGATCGGCGCAGGTGAAGTGGATGGTTATGATTGCAGGGGTAGTGAGTATGTGTGGTGTGGGTGTGGTGGTTGTGCGTGAAGATGGTGGGGGGTGGGGGTTGGAGATGGGCCCGGGGAGGGGGGTGAGCAGCATCGAAACGACACCAGGCCAACAAGTTGGGCCTCGGGTGGCAGAACTCGGATTCCGGAATACTGCAGCTGTGGATTGGAGATTGTGCAAGGGGAGAGAGTGGGTATGGAGTCGGGTAGTAGTGAAATCAGATTGCCCATATCTTGCAATGAGGTTGGTGGGGGGCGTGTGCGGAGTCGGGCGGTCGAGGGCGTGCTCAACCACCTAGGCAGAACAAGTCGACGCGGAAATGAGCCGAGGAAGATGGGTATCGATGACAGCGATATTGATACTGGTGATAGTGTGGGCGAGTGACGACCTTGGGTGTGGTCGCGGGTTGCGTAGCTGGTAGTGGAAAGAAGCTAGGTGGTGGTGAAGGTGGGCTGATCGGGCGAGCGGGCGGCGGCTGGCGGCTGGTGGTCGGTGAGGCGGGGGCAGCTGAGGGGGCTGGGTCGGGACTGGGTGGCTCGAGATTGCTGTTGGTTGGACGATGGGTAGCATGACTGGTGATGGTTGAGGGATGGCGGTGTCACAGTCGGGGATGCGGATGGGGGTGAGGTAGAGCGGGGAGAGGAGGACGATGAGGAGGAAGAGGAAGCCGAGTGCGCGATGGGATGGTGGTCGGGCCAAGGCAAGGTGGTGGTGGTTGTGGCTAGGATGATAGTGATGGTGGTGGAGTAGGGGGTGCGGGTGGTGGTTTGTGGTGACGGGTGGTAATGAGTATGATAGGGGGGGATGAGGAGGGTCGTGACGTGGGGTCGTGACGGGCGAAATGGTAGTAGGTATGGCGATTGGGCTTGAGCATTGATGAAGGTGAGTATGATACGGCTGATGGGTGTGTGTGGGGTGTGGTTGATGAGAGTGCAGGGGCTTGGGCGGCAGAGAGAAGGCGGCGGATTGGATTGAGATGGACGTCGATGGAGACGAGAGCTTGGGATTGGAACAAACGACGCAATGACAGCCGAAACAACAACCAAAGATCATACATGGCTTACACAGCACACGTATGAGTAAGCCCACAGGGACTGCACAAAGTGGCCTCGTCGTCTGGCTCGGTG
>NW_013657664.1:490082-538444 GCF_000142905.1 Thecamonas trahens ATCC 50062 | reverse complement strand
ACCTACCTACCTACCTACCTACCTACCTACCTACCTACCTACCTACCTACCTACCTACCTACCTACCTACCTACCTAACCCTAACCCTAACCCTAACCCTAACCCTAACCCTAACCCTAACCCTAACCCTAACCCTAGCTGATGCCTCGTCAACCCTAGCTGATGCCTCGTCAACCCTAGCCCCACTCCATTCCTCCCCACCGACCACCACGCACTCCACTTGCCACTCACTGCCCCCTTGCCACCCCTTCCCGTCCCATGCATGACCCACATCCACATTCCCATCCACGCCACCACACTCATCCTCCACCCCACCGTGTGCATGGCTGTTCATGGGCCTGAATTGATTCTTTGATGGTGATTCACAATCCCCATCCCCCCATTGACACTTGCCGGTGTTACTCGTTCGTCTGAGTCGCATGTGCGGGTTGGTGGGTGACATGAATGTCATTCAACATTTTCATGATTCGCCACTCGTCATTCGTTTGATTGTTTGACGTTCAATTGAATGTCATTGATCATTGTCAATTGATCATTCGATTCCTTCCGTTTCTTTTCTTGTTGGCTATCCATGTTCCTTGTTCGTTGCCGTTTATGTTTCTACATGCTTTGTTGTTGCTATTGTCGGCCTTCATGTTCTGCTGTGGTTGCTCTTGCCTTTGATGGTTGACTACAATCGACATTCATTCCTATTCATCATTCCTTTCGCTCGTGTTGTTGCTTTGTATCTTTATTTGTTATGCTTCAATTGTTCTTGATTCTCCTGTTTTCTTCGACCTTGACTTCCACATCCATCTTCGGCCCTTGCTCACTACACTATCGATTCTCAACTTTGTTGTCGGTTGTCGTGGTCAAAAGGTGTGCATGCAATGTATTTCGTGTTGACTCTGTTGTGTCGTGGTCATGGTTGATCTGCAGATCTGATCAATCAACCGCGCGCTGCCTTATCGACCTGAACTTTCACCCGAGTCCATCCCATTGCCTGCTAGCTTTGTCCAGTCCCTGTTGGCTTACTTATACGTGTGCTGTGCAAGCCATGTATGATCTTTGGTTGTTGTTGTGGTCGTCATTGCCTCGTTTGATGCTGGTTCCGACTTTTCCTCAATTGTTTCAACGTTCAACTCAATTAACGTCCGCCGCCTTCCCTCTGCCGGCCAAGTACCCGCCGCCCGTATCGTCCACACCCCACACACATCCACCATCCTCATCTCACCCACCCACATCAATCTGCAAGCCCAATCGCCATACCCACCACCCCTTCGCCAGTCCCGCCTCCCACGTCACGATCCCCCTCATCCCCCCCTACCATACTCATTACGCCCTATCACCACCAACCACCACCCTCACTCCCTACTCCACCACAATCAATATCATCACAGCCACAGCCCCCACCCAAAGGCCTTGGCCATGCCCACCACTATCCCATCGCGCACTCCGCTTCCCTTCTTCCTCCTCCTCCTCCTCTCCCCACTCTACCTCACCCCCATCCTCTCCCCCGACCCCGACACCGCCATCCCTCAACCATCACAAGTCATACTGGCGATCCTCCAACCAACAGAAATCTCAAGCCACCCAGCCCCGACCCAGCCCCCTCTGCTGCCCCTGCCTCGTCGCTCACCAGACGCCAGCCGCCTCCCGCTCGCCCGATCAGGCCCACCTTCATCACCACCTAGCTCCCACCCACCACCAGCTACACAACCCTCGACCACACCTAAGGTTATCACTCACCCCACACTAGCACCAGTGCCAGTATCGCCGTCATCGATTCCCATCGACCTCGGCTCATTTCCGCGTCGGCTTGTTTTGCCAAGGCGGTTGAGCACGCCCTCGACCGCCCGACCCCGCACATGCCCCCCATCACACTCATTACCAGCTATACCCAATCTGATTTCACTACTACCCTAATACATACACACACTACCTCCTCGCACAGTATCCAATCCACAGCTGCAGTATTCCGGAATCCGAGTTCCGCCACCCGAGGCCCAAGTTGTTGTCCTGGTGTCGTTTCGATGCTGCTGACCCCCCCTCCCTGGGCCCATCTACGACCCCCACTCCCCACCATCCTCACCCACAACCACCACATCCACACCACACATACCTATCATGCCTGAAAACATAGCCGCCCACTCCCTGCCCGCCGATACGCACATCAGCCGACGCCATCCCGTCAACAGCATGGCTGCCGGCCGTCTGCTACTCGCCGCCGACCGCCGCCCGTCGCCCATCGACCACCGCCGGCACCACCGAGAGCAAGCTAGCTATCGACAGAGCATTGGAGACTATGCATGCGGATAGCCACAGCAATGGCAATGCCTACCAGTCTGCCCTCCAACCCACTTCTCCCCTCCCTCCTCCGGCCTTGCCCATCACAGCCCCCGCCGGCCTGCTCATCGCCAGCCGCTGCTGCTGCCGATCACCGAGCCAGACGACGAGGCCTGTGAGCTGGCCAGGACGAGGAAGAACAAGAGAAGGCAAGGGCGAGCGATAAGCGATGCAGTGGGTGGGCTAGAGTGCAGCGGTCTGGCTCCTCTTCCAATCCCAAGCCATCGTCTCCATCGACGTCCATCGCAATCCAAACCGATCCCACCTTGGCCTGCCTGATGTCCAGCGCCCACATGCACGTCGCCTCGACCTCATCCAGCTTGTTCTGCGCCCAGTACACACCCGCCAGGTTGTTGAGCGTGGTCGCCACGTCCAGTGCATCCAGTCTCAGCTTGGCCTGCATGATGTCCAGCGCCCTCATGTACGTCGCCTCGGCCTCATCGAGCTTGTCCTAGCGCCTCGACCGCCACCAATATGACGTTGAACCACGACGCAGCTGTGTACGCTCTACACGAGCTGCCCAATGTGGCTGTACACGACGAGGCGGTGCGGGCGGTGCTGCTGCCGTTGTGGGCGAGTCTGGAAGCATGCAACGCAGCCAATGAGCTGTCTGCGCTTGATACGCAAGTCGCGGTTGTCTCAATGGCGTCGCTGTCGTCGCTGTGGTCAAGTACTCTCCTGGCCATCGCTACGCTCGGCACAGCCCCCTTGGCCCATTCCGCAGCTGCTCTCCGAGCACCACCCGCGGTCAGTTTTGCCATCTTGGCTACTGGCCGCCTCAATAGCCAATTATACCAATTTACCGATCCGCAGCTGCCCTATCTAATCGCGTTTCCGTCTGTTCTTCTCATGGCGGGGATGGTGGTGGTGGGCTGTGCTGTTTTATGGTTATCTTCCCATGCCGCCCTCTTCTTCTACCCGCACCAGTTGCGCAGCGCATGGCTTTCGCCTTTCCTTCGCCTGGTCGTGATCCGCACCCACCCCAACCTGTGAAAGGTAGTGGCCTCAGGATATACTGTGCGTGACGCCAACTTGGCAAACCCCGCAATCTGGGCGACTCTACTTGTTCAAGAGCCACTTGCACCCACTCCTCTCACATGGCTATGCTGCATTGGCTGGCCTTGGTCACTCTCACCTTATGCATGACCATGGTGGTAGACTCCAAGCTCCCACCGTGTTCCAAGGCACCCTCCCGAGTGTCGCCATACATCGTCCCGTCGTTTTGGGTACGTTTGTGACCCACCACTCCCGCTCCACACAACCGTTTTTTGCGCACCACTCACACGTTTTTATCGCGGCTGACAGCTACCGCCTCAGGTCGGATGCTCCACACCAGCTCCTCCTGCTGCGTCAGGAAGGGTGTGGGCCCGCGTGGCATGCTTTGAGCTTGCTGTTGGTCACCGCGATACCTCGCAATCCCTCCTCCCTGTGCCATGCCCCGCGGTCACTCTCGGTCGTGACCCTCACCCGGTTGCTATGCCACAGCCTTCGGCACATGTCCTCACCCTATCGGCCCCCGCCGACCCCGGCCTCGTCCTCGTCCTGGGTGGAGTCGAACAACTCCTCGGCAACAACCCAACAGCCGTCGCACCTACCTCCTCCTCGCGCATTCTGGCTACCGTGGAATGGGGAAGCAGAGGCTTGCTACCCAGACCATCGTTCTCTGAACCGGACATACCCGGCCGCGGTAGCTTTGGGACTCGCGGTTTTGGGCTCGCCACCGTTGTGCCCGACCTTGTCCCCCTCGGCGGTGGCGTCGATGTCCATGTTTGGGGGTCTGACTTCCCCAACACCATGGCTGCTTTTCTCGACTCCACTCCTGTTCAACTGCATGTAATCTCCCATGATCATGCCAAGTTTACCGCTCCCGCGCGCCCTGCTGACGGCTACGCACAGCTGCTCCTTCGTCACCCCGACGGCATCCTCGTCACCTTTGACATCTACTACTCGAGCATCTGCGCAGAGGGCGGCCTCTATGCCGCGCACGGAGAATGCCACTCATGTCCTGCCAACGGTATATGTCCTGGCGGTGACCGAGTTTGGCCCGTTCCTGGGTACTGGTCGCCTTCTGAGCCGTCTGCCATCATTCTCGCTTGTCCTGCTCCTGCCCGCGATCGGTGCCGAGGCGGTCGCTTCTCGCCATGTGGCCCCAACTATGTTGGCCCGATGTGTACATCCTGTGCACCGGGTGCCTACCGCACTGGGCGTATCTGTCGTACTTGTCCTGACGCCGTGCTCGTCGCAGTACCCCTGTCTGTCTTCTGCGTCCTCGTCGCTGCTGCTGCCCTTCTTGCAACGGTATGGGCCTCGGATGCTCGCTTCTCTATCATCATGCTAGCTGCGCGTGTGCTGCAGCTGGTGTACGCCTGCAGGATGGCGGTCTCCTCTTCTCTCTCCGAGCCTCTAGCCACACTCTACCGCGTCCTGGCGCTCTCCGCTGGGGACTTTAACTCCTTTCTTCAACCTGCATGCCTAGGTGCGTCTTCGCTCGAGTCCCAACTCGTTTGGCACACAGTTGTCGCCGTAGGCGGTACACTCGCTCTCCTGGCGGTCATTGCCCTCGCCGCATGTTGCTCTGTCACCGTCAGATCGCCTGCGCCCACGTCTTGGTACGCCGGCCGCGCCGGCCAGATCGCAACCCAGTCGATCATCCTTTTCTTCTTCCAGTCGGCCCGACTCTCCCTTGCAGGATTGCACTGCGTCCCTTCCCAGCTCTCGTCTCGGCTTCAGCTGGCCAGAGAACCCTCGATCACCTGCTTCTCTGCGGCCCATACCACCATTCTCGTACTTTCCGCTGGTCTCCTCACTGTCCACGTCACAACTTCAACCATTTGTGTCGCCGCTATGCTCTACTACTGGTTTCCAAGCGTCATGGCTGGTGACAGCAGCTTGGACTCGTCGTCGCCAGCTACCCGCGTTGTCATCCTTGCGGACGCGGGCTTTTCTACTTGGTGGGGCTCGGTCGCATTTCTGCCCTTCCTACTCGTCCTAGCCGCCATTGAGGTCTTTCTGACCACCGATCCCGGGCTCCAGTTCTCCCTTGTATGTGGCACCACAATTCTTCTTGGTGGCGCTCTGTCCATCAAGGCCCCGTTCTCGTCGTCCCGCCTCGCCGTTTCCACCGCCGCCGCACTTGGTGCTGGACTCGTCGCGGCTGGCACCGCTTTTGTCGCCACTTTGGCTCTCGAACACGTAGATGGCATATCCTATGCCATCTTTGTTATTTTACTCCTCTGCTTTGCCGTCATCATGTGGATAGTCTCGCCGCACAGTTCCATACCGCGCGATACTCTCCCCTGTCTGACCTGCTGCCGGCGCTTGACCGCCGTCCAACCCATCCCCACTCCTGGCGAGACACATTCGCCGCTCGTTGCCTCTACATCAGGCATCTCTCTCGGCTGGGCCACCTCCAGCCACCTCTCGATTTCCACCAAGACCACAGGATCATCCAGACAGCGTGGACGTGTCCGCTCCCGCGGCCCTCCTCGCCATGGACTCGCTTCCCCGCCGTCGCCGATGTATTCACCCTCACTATTTCGGTCCTCACCCGAAGTTTCTCCCGCCATCATGCGTTCAGATTCGCTGTTCCTCTCCGCCGAGGAAACTGCTGCACTTGAGCGCGCTGGATACGCTCCTGGTCCCAGTGCTGATCCCGTTGCCGGCAATGACCATCACGTCTCGGGCGTCACCTCAATGAGCTGTTCCGGCCCGAACATTTCGTCATCCTCTCAAGAGCGCCTTCGCGCCGACGACAAGTCCGCCATGCACCAGGCATATCTCCGCGAACGTGCCGATCGTGCCGCACGTCTGGCCTCTCGCGCCCGTAGCGCTCGCCGCGTTTTGCCGCGCCCAGATGGCCCTCGTTCTGGCAGGAGCAAGAAGCTCAAGTCGGGTCATGCCCGCCCGCGCACTCCTCGTCGTCACCCTCCGCTCACGAATTCCGCTCCCCACGTGCCATCTCGTCAATCCATGCACACTACTCCTGGATCTTCGTCTGTTGTGCAATCACGGCCGCAATCATCTACGTCGTCGGCCTCTGTTTCGTCCTGTTCTGCCCCCCGTACTCGCGCTCAGCTTCATCATCGTCGCCGTCATCGTCGTCATCTACGCCATCATCTTCAACGTCACTGGCCTTGTCGGTCCCGTCGTCGTCATCATGATGGCGTGTAAATTCCTGCTCTTACTTCGCCCGGCGGCTACTCTCCCTCCTGCCCGCCAGCCTTGCAACTTTGCTGTCGTGTTCCTTTGCACCCCCGCTCCCCCCGCTCTCAGCTTCCCGCACCCCGCCACCTGCCTCCCTTACTCCCGCACCACGACACACTCCCCTCCCTCTCCCCTACCACTCCGCCGCCTACCACCCTTCCCTCACACATGTGGCGCGAGCACCGTGTGCTACTTGTCCTCGCGCTAGCTGTGACGGCTGGCCTCGGTCCGGCTCCGGCCCACGGTCTCCCTTCCGACCGTACCCCTGGCGCCCTCGTCCTCCTCCCGCTCAACGCCTCGACATCCGTCACTGCTCCGGCCCCACTGCGTTTGCCAACTACGGCACGGCCTCTGCGGACTTTGCCCTCGACTGGTCGCGCGGCTACCACCCTGGCCCGGAGCCGGCCGGTGTGGTCCTCAACACCACCTGCCCGCCGTCAAACTGCTCCGCCCCGCTCATCACCACGGCCTCGTTCGACACCCTCCTTCCGAGCTTTGGCAATGGCACAGCTTTCTCCGTCGAGCTCTGGTTTCGCCCTGCTGCTACCTCGGCCGTCCTCGCCTCGCCAGTCCAGGCCTCTGGCATCTCGACCTCGGTCGAGGCCGACTGCGGGCCGACCGCTCAGACCTTCCGCGCCTTCCAGATCTTGCAGCGCGGCGACACCCTCGAGTTCACCGTCCTTGACAAGGACACATTGACAGCCGCAGCGTGCGTCACTTGCGTCTCGCCTGGTGCCTCGCTTGTCGCTGGCGAGCTGTACCACGTCGTCGCAAGCTATCCCGGCGAACAGACCCGCCCGCTCGCCCTCACCATCAACGGCACCGCCGTCAACTGCGCTGCTCAGCCCTCGGCCTCGCCCATCGGGGCTCGTTTGTCGCAGCCTGGTCTGCTGCGCTCTCCACCCTGCAGATCTCCATCGGCGCCCGCCGCGACGGCGTCCGAAACTGGTTTGGCTCGGTCTACCTTCTCGCTGTCTACGGCTGGGAACTCTCGCCCACTCAAGTCGCCGCAAACCTTGCAGTTGGGCCGTACAACATTGCGCCCATTCCCGGCAACGCCTCTGTTGCCCTCCTTGAGGACACCTTTGCCATCGTCAACCTTACTGCACATGATCCGGCTGACGATCCCTCCCGTTACCTCTACTCTGTCCTCTCCGGGCCCGATGCTGGTGGCACCTTGTACTACGTCGCCGGCGACGGAAGCCGCGGAGTCGCCCTGCCGACCACGTACCCAGTTTACGTTCCGTCGCTGCCGGCCAGCGGCTTGGCCCAGCTCTGGTACCAGCCGCCGCTGCACTATTCCGGCACTGAACGCTGGTCGTGGACTGTCTCGGACGGCGTCTCTGCCGCGCTCGCGCAGACTGCGCTCATGACCATCTACGCCGTAGATGACCGACCGATCATTGTCCTCCCGCCAGGCGCTTCCATTGCCGGCGGCCCGGCAGGCTCGCGAGTCTCGCTCCACCCTCTTGCCGTCGTTGACGTCGACGCTGACTCGATCCTCGTCTCGGTCTCCACCTCGGCCGGGCGGCTGGCCTTTGAGCCGATCGTTGCCCACTCCGATAACGCCACCCTCGCATCCGCCGCCTCGGCGGCGCTCGCCGCCGTTGACGTCATTGTTGGCTCGAGCTTGACGCCGCACTCGTCGTTTCTTATCCACGGCTCGGTCGCCGACGTCAACGCCGCACTTGCCACCGTCGGCTACTACAAGCGCAACGCTGTTGCCGCGCCGACGTCGGACACAATCCGCGTTGAGGCCACCCACGCCGGCGTACGTACTCTTGAAACCTTCTCAATTGCGCTGCCAAAGGCTGCCGCAGTCGTCCACGATCCGCCGCCCACGCTTGCCGCCGGTGCTGCCTCGCCTCCAATCATCTTTGCGCTTACCCTCCCGGTGCCGTGCGGCACCTCGCTCATGCTCACACTCGCCACCGACCCGGCCGCTGCCGGCTCCATCGCCTTTGCGCCCGGCACAGAGGTCATTGTCTTTGCCGCCGGTGCCTCTACCGCCAACATCACGGTTTATGGCGTGACGCTTGGGCAGGCTGCCATCAGAGTCACCGGCGTTGCAGGCTCGGCTGCAAGCTACTACGACTTTGCCACTATCTCGCTCCCGGTCACCACTGTTGTGCCCGGCTCGGGCACCGTCGCTTCTGTCAGCCCGCTCATCCTCACCTTTCCCACCTCAGTCATCACTGTCACCGTCACGCTTACTGTGCCGCCGCAGTTTGGGACCGAGCTCGAGCTGAGCCCAGAGGTCCTGGCCGGGCCGGGTCTGGTCACCTTTGCCGACACGCCTGCGCTCTTCCCAGCCGGTGCCCTGCAGGCCACGTTCACTATGCTCGGCGCTGGGCCAGTCTACGGCAACGTCACCCTCGGCTTTGTCGCCTCGGGTACGGCACTCGCGCAGTTCAACGTCTCTGCGTATGCAGAAGTTGTCACCACCGTCGTTCCGCAAACCGACGCTGTCATCACCCTGGCACCGCTCCCGGCGTATGTTCGCGTCGGCCAGCGTGCCGCAATCCCCACCAACTTTACCCTCTCGGCGCCGGTCCAGCCGAGGGGCACGCTTACACTCACAATCGCCGCCGCGGTTGACCCCATCCGCCCAGTGGCGGAGCAAGGCTCAGTGACCACCACGCCGGCAGCGGTCTCGGTCACCGCTGTCGACGGCGTCTCGGGCTTTGGCCTCTACCTCTCCGGTGCCACCGTCGGCTGGGCATACGGCAATGTGGTGGTGGGCGGCAACTCGGGTGGTCAGTTCAACGCCTCGTCGCTGGCCGGCACCTACCTCACTCGCGTCCTCCCGACCTTTGCATTTGCCGAGTGTGCACTCTCGCCGCTGTTTGTGGGCGAGGCATGCTCGCTCTCGTTCTTCCTCGCTTTTGAGCCGCCGGCGGCGCTCACGGTTCCGGTGGCTCCGCTCGGCGACAACGCGCCGATCTCGGTTGACCTCGGCGAGTCGGCGTCGGTCACCTTTGCGGCCGGCTCGCCGGCGGGCGCGCTGGCAGTCACGTCTCATACCGTCAACTACACCGGTGTGCCGGTGAGCATCACTCTGCCCGCGTCGGCTGGAGGGACAACCATCACGTCAGAGCCCGTGGTGGTCCGCGAGCCGGACCCACTGGTTGTCATCGCCGCGCCGCGGTGGATCCTCGTCGGCGCCACCGCGAAGGACTTTGTCCTCGGCCTTCCCTATGCTCCGCGCTCAACCTCGCAGGCGCTCGTGGTCAACGTTGCGCCGTCAGACCGTGCCGAGTCGACCGCACCGTTTGAGCTGCGCGGCTCGACCAGCTTAACCTTGGCCACTGCAGCGCAGTCGGTCAGCTTCGGTCTTGCCTCGACGAGCGCAACAAGGACTGGCACCATTCACCTCGACGTCAACGTCGATGCTGCTGCATCGTCGGCGGCGCTCCAGTACGCCGACCCCAAGGCCCTGCTGGCGTCGATCGAGGTTCTAGACCACGACGGCATCACATACATCTCGCAGGTTGATCGCGACCTTGTCATCGACACCGAGCGAACCATCACCATCGCCCTCACCTCGCCTGTCCCGACCGGTGAGCTCCTCGAGGTCGAGGTCGTGACATCCGGCTCGGGCGAGGTCTCGCTCGCGAACTCGGGCACCGCGCCGTCGCCAACGCCCGCATCGAGCCTGGTGCAGATTCGGTTAGCCTCACCATGCGCGCCCTCCGTGTCGGCTGGGTCGCTGTTCGTGCCCGCCACGGTGGCTCGACAAGCACCGCCGCTGCCGCCCGGTTTGCCGTCGACCACGTGGCGTACTCGTTCCGAGTCATTCCGGCGTGTGCTTTTGGCCAGGTCGTCAACTGCGCCTTTGCCTGTGTCCCGCACGGACAAGACTCGCCGGCCACATGCGCGTCGCAGTCCAAGGCGTCGCCGTGGACCATCATCCTGGCTGCCATTGGCTCAGTCCTTCTCTGTCTCTGCATCTTTGCTCTCTGCCTCTTCCTAATGCGCCGGGGGCGGACCAAGGAGGACAAGGAGATTGACGCCGCCCTGGTCGAGCTCCGCAACGAGTCCACCAAAAAGGTGACCGTCCACAAGAAGACCGTCGTCGTCCTCGAGTCGGTTACCGATGACGATGACGCGGAGGATGAGACTGATGAGGCCCGTGGCTCGTCGTCAACCGATGGGTTCTTTGCGGACGACGACGACGATGATGATGATGATGACGGCGACGGAGGCGACCCAGCCGACGCCACAGTCGGTGGTGACCGGTATCTGACCAAGAAGACAAGATATTGAACATGTCACCACGTCTTGACACTTAGTTTGCGTTCATTACGCGGGGCGAAGCGACATCACTTGCGGCAGACCTTGATGAGGTAGCGGATGCGGACACGGGTCTCGTCAAAGACACAGTACTCCGAGTGGTGGAACCGCGACGAGCTGTACTTGGTCGACTTGGGCTTGCCGGCCGGAACGCGGACGCTGTGGCCGTCGAGGTCGAGCACGACGTCGTCCTTGGGGTCGGGCTCGATGGTGCCCATGGCACGGATCGAGTCGTAGCCCGAGGGCGGGGCGCGGAGCGACCAGTCGTCGGCAAGAAGCTCCGAGGTCCTGCCCATGACAACCTCGTCGAGGAAGAAGAAGCCCTCGCCATCCGGAGCGGTGCGGATGTACTGGGCCGACTTCTGAGCCATCGATGCGTGGTAGAGCGACTTGCCGACGCGGCCGCCAGCCGAGGGCATGATGCGAAGGCCCGACTTGAGGATGGCGGCGACCACGGCGACGTTGGTCGAGTGGAAGAGCAGGTGGCGCTCACCGAGCGCGTCGTGCTGCGCAAACCGCTCGTCGGCCGAGTGGCGCGAGACAGCAAAAATGTCGGCGATCTTGAATCGGTTCGAGGCGAGCGTGTTGTTGAAGTACTTGGCGAGGAGCTTGTAGTCGTCCGAGCTCTTGTCGAGCGCCTCCATGTCGATGTCGAGGCCGTTGAACTTGACGTCGAGCGGGTGCGGGACAAGCTCCTCCTTAGCACTCTGCTCGGCCTTGGCCGCCTTCTTGAGTGCAGCCTGTGCCGACTGGATGTCGTCGAGCACGTCGAGCATCTGCATCTTTTGCGTCACGGCCTCGTGCGACGAGAGGACCGGCGGCCGCTGCGAGCGCGAGAAGGCGTGCGGGACAAGCGTGTAGAAGGTCGACGAGTGGGACGTCATGCCGCTGCGGTTACCCGAGTCAATAGCCGCCTTGAGCTTGCCGAGCACTGCCCGTGCCTTGGCCACCTGCGTCGTCGAGATCTTGCCCAGCGGCATGCGCTTGGTATCGAGCCCGAGCTTGGTCATCGACGATTTGAACATGTCCGAGTCAAAGATGAGCTCCACAGTGTCACGAACGGCCTTGGAGAGCGTGCATGGCTTGACTTTTTGGCCGTGCCCGACGCACCGGCAACCGCGTCGAGTGCCGCCGCAAGCTCATCCTCATCACCATCGTCGTCCGCCATCTCCATCACTGTGTACTTCTTGGTCTTGGCCTTGTACTTGGCGCGGTACTCCTTGATCGCCGCTTCGGCCGTCGAGCACGACACAAGCTTGGTCTTGCCGCTCTCGCCAACCCGGCCCCACCGGAAGAAGGCGTAGTACCTCGACGGGCCTTGGATCGCCTGCAGCGCGTAGAACTTGTTGTTCCCGTACACGCCCGCAGAGAGGTTGACCTGGTTGAGCATGGCCGAGAAGATCTCACCGTCGACGGAAAGGACCCGCGAGCCGGGCGGCACGTTGGCGAACGCATCGACCTTGGGCACCTTGCCAGCCTTGGCCTTTGCTGCCGGCGTGGCCGCCTTCTTGGTCGCCGGCGCCGCTGCTGCCGCTGCGCTTCCTCCCGATCCGGCCGCGCGCTTGCGCTTCTTGCTCGGCGCCGCCGCTGCCGCCGCTCCGCCTGCCCCGGCCTCCAGCCGCGCCACCAGCTCCGCCTTCTTGCCCTTGGTCTCCAGCCCGGCTGCCGCGCACTCGTCACGCAGTTCGGCGACCTTCATCTTGGACCAGTCCTTCGCGCTGCCGCTGCTGCTGCCAGCACCTGTGGCCGCATGAGCCTCCAGCCGCGCCACCAGCTGTGCCTTTCTGCCCTTGGTCTCCAGCCCGGCTGCCGCGCACTCGTCACGCAGCTCGGCGACCTTCATCTTGGACCAGTTCTTTACAGCGCCTGCGGCCGCATGAGCCTCCAGCCGCGCCACCAGCTGTGCCTTCCTGCCCTTGGTCTCCAGCCCGGCTGCCGCGCACTCGTCACGCAGCTCGGCCACCTTCATACTCCCGTAGTCCGCCATCTTCAATGCTTGCTTCTGCTTGTAGAGGGGTGGAATGTCTTCCCCTGCCCGTCGGCCTTCCTTGTCTTCCCCCTCCTCCACCGTGCTCCTTTTCCCCGCCTTTCTTTTCGGGTGCCATTCGCGCGGTCAATTTTTTTTGGGACGAAATGGAAATCAACTCGGCCACTCGCACGCGAGCCAAGGCCATGCATCGTCCGTGCGCCTCGGCTCGCGAACAGCTCGACAGAACCCACGCCCCCTGGTTCAGATCACGGCCGCCGCACATCCGCTACTGAACAACCGAGTCCGGCGTGACAACAAGGAGAGACTCGTCAAACATCCACACGTTGCCGCGCCCGACGATGCTCTCGATGAGGGCTGTGGTGACGCTTGGCGGACCCCATTCGGTCGAGAGCGCAGGGAGCCATGTGTGGTAGACATCGCGGAGGTACGAGGTGTCGTCGAGCGAGAACTGCGGGTGGCGGAGCGCAAGATCCATGGCGGTGATGTGCAGCGCCGGCGGTGTGATCATGGAGACTCGCCGGAGTGGGAGCGTGAGGTAGACGACCCGGCCAAAGTCGATGCCAAGCGCGGCTTCGGCTGCAGGTGTGCTCTCCACAGCACGGAAAACGTCAAACGATGTGCTGTCGACATAGAACGGGGTCTTCTTCCGCTGGCAAAACACAGGCGCAGTGGCAAACGGCTTT
Source organism: Thecamonas trahens ATCC 50062 (assembly GCF_000142905.1). Classification (NCBI taxonomy): domain Eukaryota; order Apusomonadida; family Apusomonadidae; genus Thecamonas; species Thecamonas trahens. Next base: position 524,950 of record NW_013657664.1, on the reverse strand, counting down.
CCCCGCCCGCCCATCCTGCACCCGGTGTACCATGTCAGCGCGCGTGCCATGCCTGGCAAGTCGCCGCGCAAATCCGACGGGGAGAGCTTGGCCTCAAACACCCACTCGACAGCGACATGCCGCGCCGCGTCAGGCCCGTCGCCGTCGAGCGCGCCCGTCTCGCGAACAACAACAACGTCAAACTCCATCTTGGATCGCTCCGGAGGTGACTCGCCACGGTACATGGTGGCTGAGATGAGGATGTGCCATCCACAAGTGCCCGGGACGATGCCAAGCGCGGCTCTGCGCGACGGGATCCAAGAGGCCACAAACTCAGCACACCATGCTTCGAAGCGATGCCCCGTCCGGCCGTGAGACGACTTGGCGCGGTGGATGGCCTTGACGGCCGCGTCGAGCGGTCCGAGCTGAGTTGACCGCAGCAGCGAGTCGCGCGCCTTTTCCAGCGCACCAACCACCCAAACCATGGGATGGTCGCGGTGCTCGCTGATGGCAGCGAGGACGTGGACCAGCTCGCGGCGGCGCGCCTCGATGACTTGGTCGGGCAACGTCGGCACGCCCAGCGCGTTTTGCAGCCGCTTCTTTCGCCCTTTCAGCCACTCGATGGACGTCGCATCCTCCAATCGCTTCTTGGCTTCCTCGATCTGTTCCTCAATCTCAGCAATCTGGCCGCCGTACTCTGCTTCGACTGCCGCCCGCTTCCGCTTCATCTCAAAGGTGACGCGATCCTCGTCAGATGCCAGCATCCACGCCTGCCGCACATACCGGCCGGCCGATTCTTCAAACGACTCTGCACTCTCGAGATCAAACTCGATGTCGTCCACCCGCAGCTCGTCCACCTGCATCACATCCGCCAGCTCCAGCACCTCCTTGCCCACCTCAGGTATCGCTGCCGCGCCTGACGCCAGCGCGCTTGTCCCCGACAGCCCACCCCACACCCGCAGCGCGCCACTTCCGCCCGCATCCACCTTCCCCTCTTGCCCCTCGCCGCATGGGTCGGCTGACATGACTTGTGGCGAGAAGAGGTTCCCCCTGTCGCTCTCCACCGCGTGGCCCAGGCAACGCGCCCGAGTTGCCATCGCATGCCAAGTCGCACATCCGGGGCGAGCACGGAGGCCACAGGCCGAGACATGGCTGCTAGCCGTCGACTGTGGTCAACCACCCCACCACGACACTTCCTACATACACATAGTCCCCACATACACTCCATCTGCCACTTTCCTGCCGCCGATCCCCTGCCGCCCTGCCGCCCAAGCTCCCCCCCCCCCCCCCCCCCCCCCCCCCCGGCCCATGCGCACTCCCAACTGTCACCCCCCCTCCCCCCTCTCCCTCCCCCTTCCCGCTCGGCCCACCACCGCTCTCCCCACCACCCACATACCCCCCCCCCCCTCTCTTCCTCGTTCTCCACCTATGGGTCGCGGAGAGTATGCAGAACTTCATGCTGCTGTGCGGGAGGGTGAGACTGGGCAGGCGGAGCTGGCCAAGGTCGAGTTGCTGGACGAGTTGCTGGTCGGGGACAACGACGGGCGGAACGTGCTGATGGTCGCTGCTGCATCGGGTCACCCTGCTATGGTTGCGGCTGTGCTGGCGACTGCATCGCGAACTGCTGGTGATGGTGGCATGGATGCCGTGGTCAAGACTCTTGCTGATGCTCGGGATCATGCCGGGAATGACGTCTTTATGTGGGCAACAACTGCGAGACCGCATGCCAGGGTTGTCGAGTTGGTGGCGCTCTTGTCGGAGCTCCTGCCGCTGCCAGAGACTCTCCCGCACTGGGCGGCCATGTCGGGCAATGCTCCGCTGATGGCTTTTCTCAGTGATCGCTCGGGCGTCTCTGCCATCTGTGACTCGCTTGATGTCCACGGTCGAACTCCGCTCCACTATGCTGCTTTGCACAACGCCGCCGATGTAGTGGCGCTGGTGCTTGATGCCGGCGCAGATTCTGCCACCCGCGATGCCGACGGCTGCACACCGCTGCATCTTGCTGCTGCTGGCGGTGCGGCGGCGGCAGCGGCGGTTGTTCTGGCGAGCCTCGACGAGCTGGCCGCTCGGGAGGCTGTCGCTGCCAAGGACGTCCGCGGCGCACTGCCGCTGCATCTGGCGGCGTTTGGTGGTGACGGTGCGGCGGCAACAGCCGGCACGCTGGTTGCTGCCGGCTCTCCGGTCGATGCCAAGGATAGCGAGGGCCGGACGCCACTGATGTGGGCCGCACGCGAGGCCAACCCGGCGCTGGTCGGGGTGCTCCTTGCGCACGCGGCTTCGCCGTTTGCCACCGATGTCGAGGCCAACTCGGTTGCGTTCTACGCTGTAGTCTCCAACTCGCTTGCTACCTTGGCGCCCATTCTGGGCGCGGCCCTTCGGTTGTCCACGCCAATCCGCTGCCGGATGCGTTCTCGTGTGGCCCGCTGCTGTATATTGCGGTGGAAAACGGTGCCGAGGCCCCAATGCTCCGGGCGCTACTGGACGCAGGCGCCTCGCCAGTGGTGCAGGACGCCAACATGCGGCAGCCGATTCATCTTGCAGCTGCGACCAACAACGTGTCGGCGCTCGCCGAGCTGCTCTCCTCGGGCGCGCATGCTGATGCCGCCGACGCCGTCGGCTCCTCACCGCTGCACTGCGCCGCGTTTGCCGGTGCTGGTGCTGCTGTTGCGGCACTGCTTGCCGCCACACCGCCGGCCGACGTCAACTCGATTGACACCTCCAAGCACACGCCGCTGCACTGGGCGGCACATGCGGGCTCGGGCGCGTGCATCGCGCGACTTGTGCGAGCTGGTGCTGACGTAACAAGCATCGACAACGACGCCATGCGGGCGTACGACCACGCTCTACTTGCCCCGATGGACGACTCGACCCGTGCGGCGGTTCTTGGCGTACTTGATCCGGTTACGCCCGCGGCCAGGCGCCATCTGCTACTCGACGAGCTTGATCGTCGTCCTCCGTCGCCGGAGCGCCGCCCGCGCGAGTCCGCGTCCAAGAAGCGCCGCCGCCGCCGCAAAAGCACAGCGCCAGCTTGGAGCGGCTTGCCGACGCTGAGAGTGTGAGTGCTACCGCTGCTGCACTGCCAGCTGTAGACCCGACGGCGGATCCCAACTTGGTTCTGGTTGATGGGCGCTGGCGGCGCCGGCGGTCGCACCGTCGACGCAAGAGCCAAAAGACATCTGCCTCTGAGCCGGAACACGACTTTGACCCGCTGCTAGTCAGCACCCGGCCTTCACGCAAGCGGCACCGTCATCGCTCTCGAAAGCCTCAGCCCAAGCCCGAGCCTGAGCCCGAGCCACAACCCGAGCCACAACCCGAGCCACAACCCGAGCCTGAGCATGACGAGAGTAACGACGGCCGCTCTGTCTATGATGACCGTGCCTCCCACAAGCGCCGCCGCCGCCGCCACTCTCGCAAGCCGTCTCGCAAGCTCGAGTCTGATCCCGAGCCCGAGCCACAACCCGAGCCACAACCCGAGCCCGAGGACAACGCAAGCCACGACAACCGCTCTGCCTATGATGACCCTGCCTCCCACAAGCGCCGCCGCCGCCGCCGCCACTCTCGCAAGCCGTCTCGCAAGCCCGAGTCTGAACCCGAGCCCAAGGCCGAGCACGAGCACAAGCCCGAGCATGAGCACGAGCCAGAACCTCAACCCGATCCCGGGTACAACGCAAGCCGCAATGGTCGCTCTGCCGATGATGCCCTCGCCTCCCGCAAGCCCCGCCGCCGCCGCCGCCACTCTCACAAGCCCTCTCCCGAGCCCGAGCCCTCCCCCTCTCCCGAGCCCGAGCCTGACCACAGCGCAAGTCACGACGGCCACTCTGCCTATGATGCGCCCTCCCACAAGCGCCGCCGCCGCCGCCGCCACTCTCACAAGCCCTCTCCCGAGCCCGAGCCCGTCCCCGACCACAGCGCAAGCTACGACGGCTGCCCCACAGATGGTGATCTCACCTCCCACAAGCGCCGCCGCCGCCGCCGCCACTCCCGCAAGCCCTCTCCCGAGCTCGACCCACCAACCATCACCTCTCCCAATGTCAACCACCGCGAACGGACACTCGAGTCGCGACTCCGCATGCACGAGCTGCACACTGTCCAGACGCTGGCCGCGCTCGAGTCGCTCAAGGCCGAGGTCGGCGCACTGTCGCGCGAGCACGCCCGCCTCCGCGGCGACGCCGAGACGCTGGCGGTAATGGCCAAGTCGGACATCGAGGCTGTCACCGCCTCTATCGTCGCTGCGTTGCTCCTGCCCGAGTCGGACGCGCAGACCTCTGCCGCCGATGCCGAACTTCCACTGCCGCGCCAGCTCGGCTCCCGCATCGGCGCAGACGTCGTGCTCCTCGCCCGCGCCGAGCTTCCGGACTTTCTGCTCGATGCGGCAGCGGCGACTGCAGTGTGGCGCGGGACAACGCTATCGTGTGCAGCCCTCCTTCCGCCGGGCACGCCGCAGGTGGCGGTATATCCAGCGGTCGAGACGAGCATCCGCAGCGCGCTTACCGGCCGTGCTGTCGGTGTGGTTGTCTTTGGCGGGCCGGCCGCCGGCAAGTCGTTTGCCCTCCACGGCGTGGTCGGCCAGCGTGGCCTCGTCTTCCGCGCCCTCCAAGATCTGGTCTGGGCCGGAGACGAGCTCGAGCTCGAGGGCTTCCAGCTCTCGCTAGCGCTCCGCATCGGCAGCAGCCCGCCAACGCCGGTGGCCTCGGCCACGGAAGCGGTGTACACGCTCGACGCTGCACCGGCAAGTATCGTCACCGTCGACGTTGTGGTCCACGCCACTGCCGGCGCGCCCGATCCGGATGCTGAGCCGCGCCACGGCTCGGTCCGCTTTGTCGAGCTCAGCCACGAGCTGCTTGCCGATCCGGTCTCTGCCGCCGAGCGCCTCGAGGAGGAGGCCGCCGCCCACGACGTCACCACCGTCCTCGCCGTCGTTTCGCCGGACGCTGACGTCGCCGCCGCCACGCTAGCCGCCCTCACCCAAACATGATACGACACCGCACCTCCTGTCTTTACTCTACTCCCACACCACAAGCCCGCCGTCGCGCGAGAGCGAGGCCAGCGACCGCCCGCTCGGCCGCCAGGCGACGCACGCCACCGCAGCCGTGTGCCCGCCCTCGAGCACAGTGGTGAGTGCGCCCGACGCCGCGTTCCACACGTACACCTCGCCAGACGCAGAGCCTGCGGCCACAAACGCGCCGTCCGGCGAGAACGTCGCCCGCGCGTAGTTGAGTCCGGTCGAAAAGCCCTGCGCCTCGTAGGTCATAGCCACCTGGTGGGTCCGGGTGTCAAAGAGAGTGAGGCAGTTATCGCGCGAGTTGATGAGCAGCGAGTCGCCGTCGGGCGAGTACTCGACGCACGTCACCTGCTTCGACGCCGCGCCCTTGATCATGTGCGAGACGTCGCCGGACCGGGTGTCCCAGAACGCCACCGTCCCGTTGTGGTGGCCCGACGCGACCACGCCCGAGTCAATCGAGACCGACACATCGTTGCACGACGAGTAGCACATGATGGTCCGCGAGCAGTACCCACGCGCGAGGTCCCACACCTTGAGCGTTCGGTCGTGCGAGCCCGAGACCGCAAGCGAGCCGTCGGTCGAAAAGTCAGCCGCGTAGATCTTGGCCGTGTGGCCCGTGAGCGTGTGCCGCGGCCGCTGCGTCGCCACGTCAAAGACCCGGATCGACTCGTCAGCCGACGCGCCGAGTACAAACTCTCCCGTCGGCGAGAACCGCGTGCAGTAGACCGCCGCCGAGTAGCCGCGGAGCGAGAACTGGTGCTCACCAGACCGCGCATCAAAGAGCTTGATGGCCTTGTCCGACCCGCCAGTCGCGAGCATGTCCGAGTTGGGCGCGTATCCAACAGAGTGACCCTCGCCCCCATGCGCTGCCACGGTCCGCCGCGCCCGCGTGGGGACCACAACAAAGCCCGACCCGCTGTACGCCCCGCTTGACGACGACGCTCCGGCCATCGCGTCCAGCAGCGACTCGCCCGAGCCCGACATGTCGACCGTTCCGGTCACGTTGCTCACCGCTGCTGCCTGCAACTCGAGCGACTCGCGCTGGCTCACCATCGACTGGTAGAACATGTTCGCCTCGTTGAGCTTCTCGGCGTCCTCGGCGGCCTTCTGCAGCCACCGCGAGACAAGCTCCTCGTTCTCCTCCTTCAGCTTCGAGTTCGCCTCCTCCACTCGGATCAGCTCCATCTGCAGCAGCCTCAGCTCGTCGCCGAGTGCCATCGACGTCACGTCCGACGTCTCCTTCTCGCGCGCCATGCGCTCGAGCTGCGCTTCCAGCTCGCAAATCCGCGCCTTGGCCGCTTCCAGCTCGCTCTCCTTCCCAGCGAGGCCCTCCTCAGCCGCCCGCAGCGCCTGCTGCGTGTTCAGTAGCTCCTTGTACCGATCGTTGAGCTCTGCGTTGAGCTCGTTGGCCTTGGCCTGCAGCTGCGCCACCGCCATCGCGTCGCCCGCCGAGCTTGATCCATTAAGCCCGCCTGTCGCGCTCCCCGAGCTTGCCCCGCCGCCCCCCATCCCTCCGCTCGGTGTCCCTGCCGGCGACCCACTCCCTGCGTTTCGCAGCATGTGCTCCAGCTGTGCATTCCGCGTCCGCATCCTCTCCATCTGTGCCACCAGCACCGAGTCTATTCTCCCGTGAAGCCGCCACACCCAAGCCAACCACACCCAAGCCAACCACACCCAGCCAACCACACACAGCCAACCACCACACCGACACATACCTATGAGTACAGAACCTCTCACACACACCCACCACCCCCCCCCTTCCCCCCCTTTCCCCGCCCCCATACCCCTACCCCCCCCACCCACCCCTACACCCCCCCTTCCCTCTCCCCGCACCCTCCCGCCTCCCTTTCACATCTCCACATACGCCGATGAATGAGAGGCGCCCACCGTGCAGACTGCCGAGCATCCCGCTCCTGCAACAAGCCCACCACCGCTGTTAGCGAAGCCATGGTATCCACACCCAAGCCAAGTGTACCCCTCTCCCCCTCCCTCCCCTCTCCCCTCCCTTGATCAAACCTGACACACAACCCGCACACGCCACTCTCTGCTTTCCCTCGGCCGGACCAACCACGACCTTTTTTGGGGGCGATGCCCACCCCGACCACCCGCAAGCGCAAGCAGCCACCACGCGAGGCACCACCACCACCATCCCACACCAAATGGATGATCCCTACCACCACTACCACCGTCACCGACCCCATCACATCACCGCCGTCCCCCAAGCGGCACCACCCCCTCGCCATGGCCACACCGTTCTCGTCGCTCTCCCAGCCGCTGCTCCTTGCCGACCCCATTCTCGAGACTCACTCTCCACAGCCTACGGTTCTTGTCGATGACTCGGCAACCATCGCCGGCTCTGTCTCGACCACAATCTCGCATCCGGCCACAACCTCCATCACCGACACCTTTGCCGGCCTCACCCAGTTCTCCTTTCCTTCCTTCCACCTCCTCCCGGACCCGTCCTCGCCACCATCGTCTCGCCCTCCCTCGCGCCTCGATCTCGACTCGGACGACGACGCCATTGAGTCCATCTCCTCCTCGCCCTCCTCGCCCGCCGATCCGCCTTTATCGTCACCGTGCACTGAGCTCCACCCCGACCATCCCCTCACTCCGCTCGCCGCCCTCGCGTCTCCGGCGGCTCCCCTTGCGTCCACTGTCAACGTACGCGGGGTTGTCGTCGCCGTCTCGGGCGTCATCGAGACCACCACCCGCCGCGCCACCGTCCATCGTGCCACCGTCTCGCTCGTCGACGCCTCCACGGCCTTACGCCCCACCCGCGTCACTCTCTGGGGCCGTGCGGCCTCCTGGGTCTACATCCTCCCGCGCGGCGCCGCAGCCCGCTTCAAGGCCCTCGTCGTCGGCGAGTGGCGCGGCGTGCCCACCCTCGCCACACGCGCTCCATCCTCGGCCGTCACCGTTCTCCCGCTCGCCATTCATGCCACAGCCCCGTGGATGGCCGACCTTCACTGGCTCTCGCGCCCGTTCCTTGCGACCCCGCTCCTCGCCCACCTCCAGCTCGACACCCTCGTCCACCTCGACGCCATCCGCGTCGTCCGACTCGTCAATGCATCACCGTCCTCCCTCCTCCGCGTCCTAGTCATCGACGGCTCGGTGAATGCCGACGGTGCCCTCGCCACCGCCTGGCTCACCGTCGCTCATCCCTCCCTCGCTCCGCTCCTCGTTCCCGGCGCCATCGTCGCCGCCTCCTGCTGTGCCGTCACTTGGTCGCGGTCCGCAGCATGGTCCGCCGCCGCGCCGTCCCTCTCTACCACCGCCCACACCTCCATCATCCCTGCCACACCATCTTCTGCCGCCGCCGCCGCTTCCCGACTCGCTGCCGCCTTTTCTCCCTCGCTCCGCCAAGACGCGCCTCTCTGCCGGAACTCGGACACCGTCATCACCAGCGTCACCGCCCTCGCCGCATCTCTCGCCGCTGCCCCGCGCGTCACCAGCTATACTCTCATCGCCACAGTCTCCTCCATCGCCGTCGTCCCTCCGCACAGCGCTCACGATGCCCCGCCGCTCACCCTCGACGACGCCCTTGCCCGCCACCTCGTCACCGAGCGTGTGTGTGCTGGCTGCGGCGTCGCCGTCGTCGCTGACGACAACGCCGTCGTCTCCTGTCCGCTCGGCTGCGTCTTCACCGCCGCAGCCACAACTCCGCTCACCCGCCTCCAGTACCGCCCCATCATCATCAACCTCGCGCCCACCATCTCCTTCCTCCTCTCCTCGCCGCTCCTCATCGAGAAGCTCTTCGGCTGGATCCCACCGCACGAACCGGCCCTCGCCGTCCTCCTCCCGCCGCTTGCCGATGCCCTCACCAGCTCGCCGCTCCGCTTCACACTCGCCCGCTCCTCCTCGCTCCTTCGCATCGTCGACCTCGCCATTCCGTGACCGTTTTGCTTTACTCGCGAAGGAAGACCGCGAGGCCGGCGAGCACAAACTCCGACACCTCGCCGCCCTCCACCTCCACGCCAACCTCCACCACCATCTTGTCGCGGCTGCCGTCCTCGTACAGCGGCACGCCCGCAATCCGCGCCCGCCACTCGGCGGCCTCGGCCTCGGGCACCCACGCCATGTACAACGAGCCGAGCGCCGCAAACGACGGTGTCGTGGCATCTGCAAGCCGCACCCCGCGCCCGCCCGAGTAGCTTCCGCCCTGCAGCAGGAGTCCGCCCACGCGAATCGTGCCGACCCACTGCTGCTGCCGGACAGACGAGACCAGCGCAAGGCTGTCCATAGCCACCCCGAGCTTGCGCGCGCTCTCCTGCCGCACCGCGTTAAGGAACGTGCCCGGCCGGAAGAGCTCGGAGAGCACAAGCTCATCCTGCAGCAGCGTCTCCAGCGACGCCCGCGCACGGCTCCGCCACTCGCTCACCGCAACCGTCCGTCGCACAACCTCGCCCAGCCACGCCCCAAGCTCCAGCGGGCCCTCCCACCGTGCAAACCACGGTTCGGGCACGCTCCCCGAGAGCAGCGAGCCCTCCACGAGCTCCACAATCGCAGGACTCACAAGCCGCCGCTCCTCAAGCACCTCCACAACCTCGCCAAGCACGCCGTCCACGAGCTCCACAAGCTCCATCGCCTGCACAAACTCGAGCTCTAGGAACGCCGCCACAGGCGACCGCCCGCTGCTGCCGCTCCCGCCTCCGGCCACAAGGTCAAGCACGCCCGACGAGCTCGTCGCGCCCGCCCACTGCTGCAGTACAGCCTCGAGGCCCTTGGCCCACCTCACCCGGTCAAAGCCCGAGCTGCTGCCCTGGCTCGTCCCGAGCGCCTTGAGCTGCGCAATCACCTCGGCGCTCCGCGCCTGCTCCACCGCGCGCGAGATGTTGGCCGGCAAGCCAAACACGCCTGGCTCGTCCGCCTCAGGCAGCCGCGCCACAGCCTCTCGCGCCTCGGCCAAACTTCCGCTCGCTGGCATCCGCATTCCGGGCACTAGCTCGCCGCCACCGCGCCCGGAAATCACTCCGCCGTTGAACATCTTACCGAGATACGTCACAAGCACGCGCATGTCAAACTCGTTGTCGACACGCCCGCCGTAGATCGCGTTCTCAAACAGGCCCACAACCTTGTCCCACTGCACCTCGCCCGGGCCCTTCCCGCTCACCTCGGCAGTCACCACGCTCGCGCCCACACGAAGATCCGCCTCGGAGAACTCGTAGAACTTGGACCAGCCCTGCGGCATGTACGACCGCCGCTCTTGCACCAGCGAGTGAAAGACCGCGAGTGCAAACCGCGCCTGCCCGCAGCTCCCGCCCTCCTCGCCTGCCCCAAGTACGGCCTCCACGCTCCGCGCGAGGTTCCGCTTCAGCCCAGGCGGCGCTTCCACCGTCATCTTCACGCACCGTGCAGCAAGGCTGGCAGGGAATCCAGCATGTGCCTCCGTCGTCAGCCAGAGCTTGAACTCGCGGTGCACCTCGCCACTCGCAAGCCCAGACAGCTCCTTATTGAGCTCTGCAACCCACGGGAGAACAAGGTGCAGGTTCTTGAGCGTCACCCACCCGCCGCTCTTGGCACACTCGCGCACAAGCTGCAACGCTGCCTCACCCTGGCCCTGGCCCATCGCAAGTTGAAAGTACCGCCGCGCGCCCACAACCTCGCCCGCAAGCGCCTCGAGCTCTACAGATGGGTCTGCACCCGCAGTCGCAACAAGCAGCGCAGGTCGCAGCCCGCCCACACGCTCCGCCACGCTCCGCAGCTCCACATCGCTCGACCCAAGGCTCAGCACAGAGTCAACAAATGCCCGCATCCCCGTCAGCAGCCGGTCCGGCCGGAACACAAGCAGCAGCAGCAGCTTCTGCACCCACGACAGCCCGGCACGCGCCACAACCTCGGGCCACCGTGCCTCGGCCTCCGTCGTCGCATTCCACGGCGACCACATCGCGCTCTCGCTCAGCTCCGCAGCGCTCACAAGGCTTGGCACCCTCGCCCGCAGCGCCGCAAAGTGGCTCGCCCGCTTCGCCGGCACCCACGACGGCACAGGTCCGCTCCCGCTCCCGCCCATGCCCGTCCCGCCAGACACAAGGAGCTCCCACTCGCCCTCCAGGAAGAGCTCCGGTCGCAGCCCGTGGACCAAATGCAGCTCAAATCCGAGCCGGTCCTCTTTGAACAACGACGCCGACACATACTTGTGCACAAGCCGCAGCAGCGTGCTCTGCAGCCGCAGTAGCCGCCCGTCGATCCCAGCCCCCGCTCCGCCAGACACCTCGGCGCCAAGCGCCTCGTGGAAGAGCTCCACAAACGAGCCCAGCGAGAACGCGTACATCGCGTTGAGCTTCTCCAGCCCGGCAACGAGAAAGTACAGCTGAGACCCGGTCCGCGCAATCGGAACGTACGCCTCGCGCTGCTCGTCGAGAACAGCTTGGTTCGCCCGACTCTGCGCAAGCGCATCTGCAATCACCTTACTCTTTCGCTTCGTCTCATTGAGAGACGCCACAAGCTCCTGGTTCTCCAGCAAGTCACCCGAAGACGTCGCAAGCGTTTCCAGCAGCGACTTTTCCAGCTCGGCAAGCTCCACCTTTTGCTCCTCCTCTTCTCGAAGCAGCGCAGACTTTTGCTCTTCCAGCTGCGGCTGCTCGTGCCGGAGCGTGTAGCCCAGCAGCTGCGACTCGAGGCCCGACGCCGTAACAGAAAAGTTGACCTCCGTCACAAGCGCCGCCACGTCCGGGTGCACCCGCAGGTGCGCGTCACGCGAGGTCACAAACAGCTCAAACTCCGGATTGTAGTCCACAACCTTCTCGCCGAGCTGCACCACAGACCGCGTTCCCTGCAAACGGAGATCGCGCCGTAGCAGCGGCAGCAGCATTTCGTCGATACTGTCCACGTTCTCCAGCACCACTGTCTTGCCAAACCGCACGCCTAGCTCGAGCTTGGTGTTCAGCCGCGGGTCCGAAGACGCAATCACTTCCACAACCCGCCCGCTCCGCGACCCGCCGCTCTGCCCGTCGTCAGATCCGTCGTCGTCGTCGTCGTCGCTCTTGCCGTCGTCGCCACCTCGTTTCTTCTCGCCTCCGCCTCCGCCTTCGCTCAGCCACGACTTGAGCCACGCAACCGCAGCTCCGCCCGGATCAATCACCACCCGTGGCGCCTCGCTCTCCAGAATCACCACCGCGTTTTCCACGCTCAGCGAGTCCGACGGCAGCCCCGCCGCCTTCCACCGCAGCAGCTCCGCTTCCGACGCGAGGAAGCTCTCCACACGCCATCCACGTGGAAGTCGAGCAAGCTCGCTCCACGTCTGCAGCACACGCGCCCGCTCGCCCTCGGCCTGTCCGCCGAGGTATACCAGAAAGCCCGCCGCAAGCACAGCCTCGCGCGGCATCGCCGCCTCGGCCTCTGTGTACTCGCCCAGCTGACGCTCCCAACGCTCGCGCTCTCCGCCCAGCTGCGACAACAGCTTGTCCGCCGACGCCTTCTTCACCTGCACGCCCTCCAGCGAATTCTGCAGCTTCTCGGCATCGCGCGTCCGCTTCTTGAACTCCTTCTTGAGCTTGGCAACTCGCGCGTCGAGCTCTTCCAGCTCGCCCTGCAGTCGCGCCACCCGTCGGGCAGACTTGTCCAGCGATGCCTCCAGCGACGCCTGCGCGTCCATCAGCGGCCGGATCTGCTTCACAACACGCGCGTACTCGAGCTGCGCCAGCACCCACGCCGCAAGCGGCGCAATCGTCCGGCTTGCCCGCGTGATCGTCGACGCCTCGAACGAGTTGGCATACTTGTCCACAAGCCCTCCAGCTTGCTGATCTTCCGCTCAGAGAGCGACTGCACAGAAAACGAGAGCACCTCCTCCACAAGCCCCTTGCGCCCAAGGAACGCACGCATCGCGTTCCACGACGTGTCTTCCGACCCCATCATCTGCAGCACAACAGTAAGCACGTCGCGCACCGCAGTCGGCGGATTCGGCATCGTCCGCGCCTCTGTCAGCGACTTGCGGTCCAGCGAGCCCACAGCCGCCGCGGCAGACTCGAGCATCGGCTGCACCTGCGCCGTCTCTGCGTCGATCTTGGCCTTCTCCCGTGTCAGCTGCTCCTCCTCCACAGCAAGCCGCTCTTCCAGCCGCTCCATCTCCGCCCGCTGGCTTGACGCGTCCTCCACAGCCTTGGTAATCGCGCTCAGCGCTGCATCCGCTTTCGCCTCCTTCTCCGCAAGCAGCACTTCTTGCTCCGCAGCCTCGGCGCCAAGCTCGTCCACAACCTTGGCCGCCTCCGCAAGCTTCGACAGCCCAGCACGGAGATGGCCCGTCTGCGACTCTTGCGCCTTTCGCTTCTTCGCCAGCACCTTGGCGTACGTGTGGAGGAGGAGCGTAAACTTGCGCGGTGGCGGCTTGCCAGGCGCGCTGCTGTGCACTCCGCGCAGCAACTTGAGCACCTCGTCGCGGTCCTCCATTTTGCCCACCACCTTCTTGAGCAGCACACGCGGGAGCCGCTTCAGCGAGTCCTTTGTCCACGCAGCGCTCCACACAACCTGCGCACTCGCAAACAGCGCAGGATTCGACTCGGTCTGCGCGCCAAACGCTTCGGCGCTCGGATCCATGACAAGCGCCACGTGCACATTCGCCCGCACTCGCGACACAAAAAGCTCGCCTACGCTCCCGTACCAGCCTATTTCCGCCACCACCGGCCGCAGCGGCGCAAGGAGCCCATCGAGCTCCTCGGGCGTGAACAGGCCCGGCACCTCGCCGCAGCCTAGAAGCGCGTTGAGCGCCTCGAGCACCTCGGCCGAAAATACCTGCGAGTCGCGCACAACCACAAGCACGCCAGTCCCCTCCACACCGCCCTTCAACAGTACGCCCTTGAGCCAGTTACGGAACTCCTTGATCGACGGCGGCCGCGACACGCTCATCACCGCAATCTCGTACGAGTGCATGTGTGCCACAACCTTGAGCAGCGACGACTTACCCGTCCCGGGTGCGCCCACAGCAAGCACATGCCCGCTTCCGTCTTTTGCGGACAGCACACGGTCGTAGCTCGCCGCCAATGCAAGCATCTGGGGGAAAATCTTGAGCTTGAGCTCCTGCCAGTCCCGTTCAAACACCTTGATGCCTCCCTGCACAACCTTGGCAAAGCCTTCCAGCGCCATCAGCCCTAGCTTGCCCTCGCCGTCGGCCGTCGGTGACCAGCTAGTGTACACAGACCGACCGCGCTCCGCAGGTGCATAGTTGAACGACGCACGAAAGACAGAGCCCAAAATCGCGTCAAACCGTGCGCAGGCACGCTCGTCAACAAGCCGCTCGCCAAACCGCGCCCGCGCCTCTGCCACAACCACGTCCAGCACGCCTTCAAAGCCCTCGTCGCTTCCCACAGAGTACCGCAGGAGCGAGCTCACCCACCCCAGCAGCTCGCGCGGCGTAAAAAGGTAGTGACGCGCCTCATCCACGGTAAACTTGGCCCGAACCTGGTTGTACACTTGGACCAGCGCAGCCGCTAGCGCGCTCGCGCGCCCGGCCCCGGCTCCGCCGCCAAGCGCACCGAGCACAGGCTCGACGTACGCCTCTGCCACTGCGCTCAGCTCGTCGCTGCTCCCGTAGTCGATTCGGATCGTCGCTACCAACGACGACAGCCGCGGAGAGAGCGCGTACCGCCCCAGCGTCGTCGCCGGGTTCATCGATCCAGCAAACACCACGCCCTCGAGCGCAACCCACTCGAGCTCGCTCGAGTAAAACCCACCATATGTGAGGAGCTGATGCAGAAGCGCCCCAAGCTCAGACGTCTCGTACTCGTCGGGCGTCGCCATGTTGAGGTTCTTGAGGTACACCGTGAGCAGTCGCCCGCCCTTGGGCCGCAGCACCCGGCCTTTGTTCGAGTTCACCGCAATGCAGCTCTCATACAGCTTGCGAATCACGTCAGACGCCCGCGTCTGCGACGAGCAGTGCACAGACGCCACCCGACCGCCGCCGAGCCGCGCAAACGCAGCTCGGAGCACAAGCTCCTTGCCTGCTCCGGGAGGTCCCTCCACAACTACCGGCATTCCGGCCTCGAGCAGCGGCACCACGGCTCCGAGCACAGACTGCACACCCACCGTCTCCACGAGCACGCCGCGGGAGACATCGTCCACGCTCAGCGACGGCGCCACATATCCGTAGCTCCGCACGTTCCGCGACCGCTCGTCGTAGTACACCGCACCGGCCTCGCGCGACGCCACCCCACGCACCCCAAGCGCAGCAAGGACCGCCTTGGCCGTCGATGCCTTGGCCCCAGACGCAGCCGCGCCGGCAAGCGCACGCACCGCAGCCACAGCGAACGCCTCCTTGCTCAGCTCGCTGCCCGCTCCAGCCTGCTCCAGCAGCGCAAACAGCGTCCGCAGCACCCCGAGCTCAGCACCCTCCAGCAGCGAGCCCAGCTCGCCCATCCACGCCCGCGCGCTGCTGCTCGCCTCGCTCCGGCTCGCCCAGCCTGCGACAAGCGTCTCCGCGCTCAGCTCGGCCTCGGACAGGAAAATCATGCCCATCCGCGAGATTGTCGCCGGCGACGCGTAGCTCAGGTCGTGCGTCTCAAACACAAAGTTGACGTTGCTCCCAAACTGAATCCGCTCGCCGTTTGGCATCGTCAGCAGCCGGTTGTCGTCGAGCACAGAGTTGAGCGACTCAATCCACTTGGGGTCCACATCGCCGTCGCACACAATCCACGACCGCACCCGGGCCGGTCGCGCTACAACCTCACGTGCCGCTGCCGTCAGCACACCATCGGCCCATTCGCGCGTGTCCAAATCCAGCGAGCCAAGCAGCTGCTGCCGCGGCAGCGCCTTGGGGTTCATCACCTGAGTCACCACACTTCCGCGCCCGCCCAGCCGGTTGAGCGCCCCGGCGAGGACCTGCCACAGCGTCGACTTGCCAGACCCGGACGGCCCCACAATCACAACCCCCATCCGCTGGTTCGTCGCCTCGTACAGCTGCAGCAGCTTCGTCATCTGCCGCTCCACAACCACCAGTCGTCGCTCGCTCAGCTCCTCGGCAAGCGCGCTCTCCAGTTCCGCGTACGAAATCGCCTCGGTCGTCACTCCCGGGAACAGATCGCCCACGAGGCCCTCAAAGAGCACAGAGTCGGCATACGTCAGCTTACTCAGAGTGTTCGACCGCAGCGCCTTCACCAGTAGCGCTGTCTCCTCCTCGCCGCTCAGCTCGGCGCTCGCCCCGGCCGCCCGGCGCGCGTTCCGCTCACGGCCCAGCAGGCTCCCGCCAAGCGAGAGCACCGCCTTGAGCGCACGGAGACCCCAGTCGTAGTGCTGCTGCTTCGAGAGCAGCTGTGCGTTGAGCCCGTACATCGAGACCAGCTTCTTCGCGAGGCCCTTGGCCCCACTAAAGCCCTCGGCGTAGAGAATAACCTCCGCAATGAGCTCCAGGTCTGGCTTGGACATCGCCACAGGTCGGAACAGCTGCTTGAGGTTGTCCGGAAGCTTCGACCGTCCGCCGTAGCCCTTGCCTGCGGGATTCATCGTCACAAAAATGCCCGAGTTGGCGTCGAGCTCCACAGTCTTGCCCAGCAGCGAAATGCTGCTAGCCCGAGCTTTGATCCCACTCTGGATCGTCTGGATTTGCTGCGAGACCGCAGAGAGAACCACCTCGTCGAGGCGGTTGAACTCGTCAAAGCAGCCCCACGCCCCACACTTGACCAGCCCCGTGAAGATGCGTCCCATCGACTTAAAATCGATGCCCTCATCGCAATTGAAAACAAGGACCTGTCGCCCGAGCGAAGCGCCCAGCGCTTTGATCGACTCGGTCTTGCCGGTTCCGGCCGGTCCATACGGATTGCCGCCGTAGCCCAGTGCCATGCCCTGTGTCAGAGTCAGGTAGCACTTGTCCGTCAACGCTGTGTGGACAAGCTTGGACACATTGCCTTGGTACTCGAACGTGTACTCGAACGCCGCGTCGCCCATCACGCCACGGACTCGACCGAGGCCGTCGTAAACAAATCGCAGCTGCTTGCTCCACTCCCACGACGACGCCCCCAGTCGGAGGCCGCCGCCCTGCCGCGCAGCAAGCAACATCGAGGTCACGTCTGCGTTATGCACGAGCTCCAGTACAAGGTTCTTGATCTTGGCCGAGAGAAGCTTCGACGCCGCACTCGCGTCGAGCTGAGAGTGAATGCCTGTGTACGCCTTGAGCTTGCCGAGGCACACCCGGAGCACTGTCTCCAGCCCGCCCTCGATGCCCTCGCCTCGCCCGCTCAGCACCTTTTCCACGCTTGCGGCGAACCCAATGTTTTCCGCCAGCGAGAGAAGCTGCGACGGGTACCCGTTGAGTGCTGCCACCGAGAGCCCATTCTCGTCGTCCCACGCGCCAGTCCGCAACAGCTCGTCGAGCTGGCTCGCGAGCGCGCTCCGCATCGCCTTCACCAGTCGACTCAGCCACTCCTCAACTTGCGGTGTGAGCGTGAGCGGCGGCTGGAGCGCCACACGCTCGCCCTTGGACGAGTTGATCGACACAATCGAGGTTTTCGACCCGTCAAACGTCACAGACGCCACCCCGGCAAACAGCTTCTTGAGGTGGGACTGGATGACCTCCGGCTTGGTCGACTGGCCCAGAATCTCCAGCAAATCATCGTCGCCGATAAAGTAGAACCGCGGGAACGCCGATCGCTTTGCCTCCAGAAACGCTGCCAGAGCCCGTTGGCTCCGCTCCAGCTGGTCGAGCGTCATCGGCAGCATCTCTTCAAGTCCTGGGTATGCCAGCAGCGAGACCACCCGCGGATCCGCCGCCACAGCCGCAAGCACCGACACAAAGTCATCGTCAATCCGTTTGAACCTTGCAGCCTCGGACGGGAGTGCGCCCTTGGAGAAAATTGGCTCCAAGTACACCCACTTGCGCTGGATCAAGTTCAGCTGCGTTAGCGCAGAGTCGAGCGCGCCCAGCTTGCGCTCCCATCCGTCGATTTGGTTGGCAAACACAGAGTACAGTCGCGAGTCCTTGAGCGACTGCAGCAGCGACTGCTTGTCGCCAACCTCCGTCAGCAAGTCCTTCCACTCGGTGATGAGCGCCACCCCGCGCGTCTCTGACGGTGGCAGGAGCGAGAAGACAGCCTCTGCGCCCCAAGCGTCCATCTCAGCCAGCGCCTGCCGCACGGTCACCTCGGCTTCGGCCCGGTCGTGCAGCGCTTTGAGCTCGCTCGCCCCAGCCTCGATCTTCTCCATCACGCCCAGAAAATGGCCAAACGTCAGCTGTGAGCCCTTGAGCCCGCGCGGAAGGCCCACAATCCGGAACAGCGCTGCCCAGTGCTCGGCCGTAAACGAGTCTCCGCGGCAGTACTTGAGCACAGAGTACACTCGCGAGTACAGCCGCACAGCAGATTGCAGATGCTTGACAATTGGCGAGTTGCCATCGAGCTGTGGCCCTCCAGTCTCGGCCTCGTCGTCGGCCCCCATTCCGGCCCCGAATCCGTCGTCAGACCCGTCATCGTCGCCACCGCCACTGCCGCCGTCCTTGCTCGCTTCGCCGCCCGTGCCAAGAAGCTTCGCCCGCCACTTGGCCACAAACTCCTCAAACACGTACAGCCGTGCTCGGAACGTATACCACTCCACGCTCGCCAGTTCGGAGAGCTCCGCCGACCACGCCGAGAACACATCCCACACCCCGGTCACACCCTCGATCTCGGCCGCGAGACTGTCGAGTGGCTCTAGGTCCGGCGGCGGAAGTGCAAAGTGCTCGCAGTCTGCCCGCAGGCTCGCGCCGCGCGCCACAAGTTCGCCCAGCTCGCCCTTGTACTCGGCCACAACCGTCGCCGCCGCCTCAGCCGCCGCAGGATCCGCCAGCGTGACCGCCGAAGGCTGCGCCTCCGTCCAGTGGCTCGCCAGCTTGGCCGCCTCAGCGTTGAGCTCCTCCTGCCGGCTTTGCAGGTTGTTTTTGAGCGCCGCAGTCTGCGACTCGATGAGCATGCCGTGCGCGTCAAGCCCAATTTCAAACTGCTCCCACGCCGCGTCAAACTCACCAAGCTCGATCCCGCCGCCCACCACATTCCGCAACAGCTTGGACTTGGCAGAGAGCTCGCCGCGGACTTTGAGCATCTCGCGCTTGCGCTTGACAAGTGCCGCCAGTGCACCCTTGGCCTCGCCAATCTCCTGCACAGACTGCGGCCGAGTGCTCAGCACCGCCTTGCCCTCGTCCATGTAGCCACGGAGGAGCTGGAGCTCGTGCGACGACGACTGCTTGAGCGTCGTCACCAGCGCGTCGGCAAACGACCGCATGAATCCGTCGATTGCTGCTTTGACCGGAATGGTCGACACCACCATGCACTCGACCTCGATGCTGTCCGGCAACGCCTTTTCAAACGCCTTGCCGCGGCTCTTGAGCGCCCGAAAGTTGCGCTCCCAGTCGGCGAGCTCGGAAAAGGTCGCCGCAATCCACTTGCGGACGTCGACTCGCCCCAGCGCCACCCACTCCTCAAATGGCGCCTTGGCCGCCTCGAGCTTGCCAAACAGCGCCTCGGCGAGAATGTACACCCGCTCCAGCGCTTGCCCATTCTTGGCAAGTATCGATGAAAAAATGTTCGAGCCCCGGACGCCGACACCCTTGAACTTGTGCGGAATTGAGACAAACTTCTTGAGCGCCGCGTAGTACTGCAGCCGCAGCTCCTCAAACGCCGGCTCAAACGCGAGCGCGCCCTGCTTGTACACCAGCGCCACCTTGATCGGCGGCAGCTGCGCGTTGAGCGTCTCCAGGCCCTCGCGGTACTGGTACTCGAGCGCCTTGTAAAGCTGCTGGTTCCAGTGCGCCACCCACCCGTCCATGCCGGTAAAGCCCTCGGCTTGAAGCGCCGCAATGGCCCCGTTGATCTGCGCTACACCCTCGCGCCACGCCTCACGCTCCGTCAACAGTGACGTGCCCATCAGCCGCAACACCACGGCCACAAGCTCAAAGTGCACGCTCCGGAGCCGCCGGTTAAGATCCATCAGCTTGTTGGCGCTCGCCTGTACACGGTCCACGTACTCGGAGAGCTCGGCCTCGGCCTCCCATGACAGCTTGTCCGAAGCCGATGAGACCAGCGCCTCAAACTCGCGCGAAGCGTCCATCATCATCGGCATCTGCGAGAAAATAATCTCAGAGCCGAGCGAGTTGTAGAACGCCGCCACCTGCCGCAGCACCATGCCGTAGCGGTAGTACTTGGTTCCCACCTCAAACGCGCTCGTCACGCTTTGCGGAACAGGAAGCCCGAGGCCCGAAAGCACCCGCACCTCGCGGAGGAGCGCCACCAGCCGCGGCGAGAACGAGACCACCATCGAGCCGTCGCTCGCAGACAGGCCGAGCACCTTGCCGGTCAGCTCGAGCACAAGCTCCGCTGATTCGACCCCGTGGAGAACGTCGCGAACCCATCCGCCGTGCGCGCCGTGCACAAACTCGGCCGCGCCAGCGGACACGGCCTTGAGTGCACCCACCGCCCGCGCTCCACCCTCCTCGCGCCCACACACCGCAGATCCAATGCTCCGCAAGTGCTCCGCTCGTGCCTCGATGCCCTTGGCCTCCACAATGCTCTCGACAGAGGCGGGCAAGTCGAGTCCAGTCAGCTTGGACGCGCTGCGCGGGCTCGCCTTGAGCCCGCTCAGCTCGCCCTCGAGCTCGGCCGAGAGCTCCAGGAGCGCGCTGGCGACGACGCCGCGGAACGTGGCGAGCGCGCCAAAGACCGTCGGCCGCAGCAATGCATCCAAGTTGCGCTCCACAGCGTGGAGCAGCTGCGCAGGCGACGCCGCGAGCTTGGAGAGCGAGGCCTCCAGCGCGGCCGCCACTGCTCCCTCGAGCGGCACCACCCTCGACGCAAACACCTTGGCCGCCTCAGCAAACGCCGTTGCGCTCGGGTTGGCCACGTTGAGCTCGAGGAGGTAGATGCCGGCAAACGGCGCAAAGAGCGCCCCACGGTCTGCCACTCCCGCAGCCGCAGCCTCGTCGGCCGGCGCAAGCTCCAGCAGCTGCGCCACCGACGCAAGCATCGAACTCAGCTCCGACAGCCGCGCGTGGACTGCAGCCAGGTACTCGGACGAAAACGCCGAGCCACGCCACGGGTGCGCCGCGCCTCGCCACAGCACTCCGGTCAGCCGCTGCGTCGCCACGCTCCAGCTTGAGACCAGTCGCGCCGCGCCCGCAAGCTGCGCCCGCGCCTTGGACGGGTGCATCTTGAACAGCCGCGGCATGCCCCGCGGCTCGGCAGGCTCCGGCGCCGCGCCAATGGCCGCCCCGGCCGCACGCCCCACCGCGTGCGAGACCACCTCCATAAAGTGCGCCATCCGCTCTTGCGGAAACGGTGTCGCAAGGTCCAGGCACCACACCTCGTCGAGCACCTCTTGCAACACGTCCAGAATGTCCATCTGCTCGCCGAGCGACGCCGCGTCGAACCGGGCCACATCGCCGGCCACACGCGCAAACGCCGCCCATACCCGCCCGCCGTCCGAGCTGGCTCCGCCACTGCTCGCTGCACGCTTCCATGTCTTCAGCTCGTCTGCCGGGTTCAAAATCGACGCTTCCAGCGGCGCATCGCCGCCGCCCGCTAACCCGTCCTCGCTCTCGAGGCCGGCGACCCGGAGCGCCACTCCCAGCCGCTTCTGCAGCTGAGCCAGGAGCTTGCCTACCTTGAGGTGCGCCGGGAGCGAGAGCGCGCCAGACTCGGTCGCCTTTGCCAGCAGCGGCAGGACAACTTCCGAGACGTGCGCGTAG
Source organism: Thecamonas trahens ATCC 50062 (assembly GCF_000142905.1). Classification (NCBI taxonomy): domain Eukaryota; order Apusomonadida; family Apusomonadidae; genus Thecamonas; species Thecamonas trahens. Next base: position 503,339 of record NW_013657664.1, on the reverse strand, counting down.
ACCGCAGGCAGCAGTGCCGCCCCAAAGGTGCTGCACCGGAGCACCTCGCTCGCGTTGCTCGCCGTCACCACCACAGCCTCAGCCTTGGAGACGACCACCACCTTCGCCGTCCCGCTCACCGGCGGATGAGCCTCTACCGCCACCTCGACCACCCGCCCGCCGGCATCAACGTCAACCTGCACAATACCAGCACTTGGCATCGAGACAAACTGCGTAAAAGCAGCTGACGCAGCCAGGCTCTCCGCCACACGCGCCCCATGCTCGCTGCTGCTTCCAACTCTGCCGCCGTCGATCAGCGCTGCCACCACTTGCGCCACCTCCATGTCTCTGCTTCTTTGCTGTCACCTGGCCCCAAGATAGAAGGGCTTAGCAAGGGTTGTACCGGAGGGGAGGACGTGGGAGTCGAGTGTAGCAGCAAGTGTTAGACAAGTGTGCCTCAACCGCCACCCCGCTCGCCATACTCGCCCCGCTCGCCGTGCTCCTTCAACACGGTGGCGCAAACCGGCGCGGGTCAACCCGAAGCCCAAGTCAGCAACATGTTGTTGTTTGATGACAAAAAAAATGGCGCCAACTTTCGCGCGCAAATCTGGGGTTTTACTTAAACACACTCACTCTCGCGTGGTCTACAGGTTCCGCTGCTTCTCGAGCGTCCGCCACTTGTCCTTGAGGTTGACATTGGTGCGGCCAGTAAAGGGAAAGGCGGCGAGGATGGCGGCCCAGTTGCCGTGGCCAAACTGGGCCACGCCCTCGATGAGCCACTTGATCTCGTCGTCGGTCCAGCGTCGGCGCTTGCGGGCCGAGATCGAAGCCTTGGACACGCGGCCCTTGTTCGGCGGCGTGAGCGCGGCAATGGCCTGGCTCTTGGACAAGCGCCTGGGCCGCCGGCTCGGCGTCGACGAGATCTCAATCTTGCGCGACTTGGCCGGCGGGAGCGAGACGCCGTCGTCAACGTCGGAGACCTCGTCGTCCGAATCGGTCCACGCCACCACCACGCCCTTGCTCTTGGCCCGCTCGCTCCTCGCCGGCTTCTTGCTCTTGCTCGAGGCCGTCGCCCGCGGCTTCCGCCGCGAAGGCGTCTCCACCGCACTGCTCGAGTCAGAGTCGGATGAGCTGAACATGTTGGCCACAGCCGTCGCCTTGGCGCCGCTGCGTCGGCGCTTGCGCGTCGCCTGCGCCGGCGAAGCTTCGCTGCTCTTGGCCAGAATGGCATCGAGCGGGTCGTCGACCTTGGACAGCAACGCCGCCGACGCCTTGCCAAGCTGCGAAATCGCTGCCTGGGTCTTCTTGTGCGCGCTGCTCCGCAAGCCCCGCGTCGGTGCCTGCGTCGCCTCGTCGTCGTCGTCGTCGTCGTACGAGCTGCTCTCGTACGAACTCCGCGCGCCCCAGCTCGAGCTCGAGTCCGAGTCGGAAGACATCTCTGCCGCGACCGTCCGCCGTGGCGTGAGCACCAGCCCACGCTCCTCGGCCTCAATCAGCTTCACCAGCTCGGACTCGCCGCCGGCAAGCTCTTCGAGCTCCGCCATCGAAATCACCAGGTCGTCGTCGGCCACCTTGCTCGCCACTGCCTTCTTACCCGTGGTGCCGCTCTTGCCCTTGGACGTCTTACCCTTGGACGTCTTGTTCTTCGGCGTCTTGCCCTTGGCCGTCTTGCCCTTCTCCTCCTTGCCCTTGGGCGTCTTTCCCTTGCCCGCCTTGCCCTTGGCCGTCTTTCCTTTGTCTACCTTGCCCTTCTCCTCCTTGCCCTTGGGCGTCTTGGCCTGGGATGACGACCCGGCCTCGGTCCGCGCACCCAGCGCCGCCGACGCCATGGCCGCGGCGTCGTCGAGGCTCACCGAGCCCTCGACCACTTCGGCAGCAATGCGCTCCAGGAACGGCCGCGGGGTGCGATCGCTGATCATCGGCATGAAGAAGTCGGCCAGCCCGTTGAGGACAGCCTCGACCGGGTGCTCGTTGTCGAGAAAGGCGATCATCTCGGGCGCGTTCGATCCGAGCCTCATCAGCTCGTACAGCTGCGTGCGCAGCGCATCATCTACCTTTTCATCGAGGACCTGGCGAAGCGTAGCCTTGGCCTTCTTTGGCGACCACCGCGGCGAGCGGAGCGGAGCAAGCACGGCCTGGAGGCGGAGCTCCAGATGAAAGGCGGCGTAGGCCGACTCGCTGCTCCGGTCCCAATCGTCGGGCACAACCTTGTCAAACATCTCCAGCGCAGACGCCCACTCGCCCGACCGCACCATCTTGTCCAGAATGTGCACTTGCAGCATGCTGCGGGTCTTGGGCGTGACCCTCGCCGCAAGCTCCGGCTCGCCTCCAGCCGGTAGCACGGCTTGGACAAGGACGTCGAGTCCGTAGGCCACCGCATACTCGACAATCCAGTCAAGCACAAGGTCGGTAGTCATCATCTCATTCTTCTCGTGTTCGTCGCCCATGTCTGACGCTACAAGCCTGTCTTCAGCACGTACGTCCACGTGAAGTGCCTCTTGCTCTCCCGGCTTCTCTCCCCTCGCCCGTCCGCCAGAGGTCGTCGTCGCCTCGATGCTCGCTGCCCGTCCTTGTTGCTACCGCTGGCACCTTTTTGGCGCCACCACCCGCGCCAAAAAATACCGCACTTCACCACCACCATTTATCCCATCCCTCTGTACCCAATGGACAAATGTGCCCATCGCATTTTCGAGTTGTGTACTTAAAGACGCGCGGCAATGCGTCCGAGCGACTGTACCGTTAACGTTTATGCTGTGGTCGGCTGCGACGACCTTGGCTTGCTCGACGCAGGCACCGCCGCCGGCGCCGATGTCGAGGCCGACACTGGCTCGCCAAAGGCAGAATTGGGCGCAATGCCACCCGCAGCCGTCAGAGGCGCCGCGGACGCTGGCGTAGGCGCGGCCGAGGTCGGTGTCGACGGTGTCGACTCGATGCAGACGACCGAATGGACTGGATCCTCCTCCACAAGCGTGTACTCGGGAAACGAGGCGCAAATGGTGCGGAGAAACTTGCGCTGCGCCGACGACGAGAGGGTGTGGAAGAGTTGCGCGCACGAGAGAATGCGATCAACAGACGTCGCCACCTCGCTGCCGCCCGGCACAGCGCCGGGCGGCGCGCGCGGAGCGGGCGACGACCCCAAGTCCGACACGCCATTTTCCACTGTGCGATCCGCCCCGGAGAACAGCGACGGCAGCGCCTGCTGGGAAATCGGGGCATCGATGTTGTACGGACCGAGCGCTTCGAACAGGCTCTGTGGGTCCGATGGGTTGCTCGTCCGCGGCAACTGTGCCGCAGGCCGGTTGACATCAAACGAGCTCGACGAGTTGTCGAGGAACGACTGCAGCGTCGACATGGCGCTGTTCATCGACGGAAACGAGACCGGCGACTTGGCCGGCGAAAAGAGCGAGATGCCCTGTAGGAGGAGCGAGCCGGCAGGCATCGCTGCAATCGAGTCGATGCTTGCGTCGAGCGGGAGGCAGACAGAGCCCGGTGTCGCTGTCTTGGACATGCCCGACGAGCCCGACGAGCCGGGCGTCATTCGCGGCGTGAGCCCCGGAATTGTCCCGCGTCCTCCCATCATCGTTGACCCCGACGCGTCAAATGGGGTCATCGGCACCAGCGGTGGTGTCGCCGAAAACCCGCTCGGCACGCTCGTGCCCACTGCGAGTTTGGGAATCTTGGCAATCCGCTCCTCCACAGTCAGCTCGGCCGCCGCCGCGTCGCGCTTGCGGGCCGCATCGATGTTCACCGAGCTCGCCTCAGTGGCGCTCTTCCCTGACCCCGTCCCCTCCTTCTTGGATGACCTCGCAGAGTTGTTCGCCGACGACGACTTCTTCTTCTTCTTGCCCAGAAATTTGGACACAATCTTGATCATCGGCGAGGAGCAGACCGAGGTCCGCAGGACCTTGCCGCCTTCGTCCGTCTCCACCAGCGTCACCGTGAGGCGGAACCGTTTGTTGCCGTGAAAGTGCGAGTTGCATCCGGCCGAGACCTTGAACCGCCGCACGCCCGGCTCATCAGAGTCGTCGTCATCTGCAGGCTCGGCCTCCAGCGACCCGTACCGCATCGGCGGATGCACGCCGCTGGCCACCACCTCGGTCGCATCCATGGCCGCCATCGTCTCCACGTCCCACGCCGACCCGTGCGCCACCACCGTCGCCGGCGGATGCCCCAACCGGAACGCTATGATATGGTCGTACGGCGGCCGCGGGCACCGCTTGCAGAGCTTCACCCGTCCGCCGTCCGCATACGTCAGATCCCACACCAGATAGTGGTGCTCTGCCAGTGTCTCCAGTGTCGTCCCAGTCGCCCGAATCTCCACCCGCGGGAACGCCGCCCTGCCCGTCCGACATGGCGCCACAACCATAGCCATACACACACACACACACACACACACACACACACGCGCGCGCGCGCGCGCGCGCACACGCACGCACACAATGTCAACCATGTCAGTCAACATGTCGCACTCGCGCCAGAATACTCGAGTGCTCGCTATGCACAGCCCAACTGCGACCTTTTTCCCCACTCCCCAGCTCCCGGCCCATGGGCGACATGGCCGAGGTGGAGAGGGTAGGGGGAGGGGGGGAGGGGGGAGGAGGGAGAGGAGGGAAGGGAGAAGGACAAGAGAGTAGGCGGGGGTAGAGGGAGCAGAGGAAGGAAGGGAATGGGTGGAGGGAAGGGAGGGAGGGAGGGAGGGAGGGAGGGAGGGAGAGGAAGGGAGGGGGTAACGTGGGCGGTAGGCTGCAGGTCCAGGGCAAAGGGGGGGGGCGTGGTCGGACGCCACTCACCCACACCCACACCCACACCCACACCCACACCCACACCCACACCCACACCCACACCCTCCCCCACACTGGGTCCAGACTTAACGTACCGGTCCTTCCACATTTCGATACTCCCGTCATCTTTGAACCGGACAGAGTCAGAGTACAAGTGCGGTCGGCATGAGACGCGGGTGAACCCAAACTCGAGGGGCATGCCCAGTGTGCGCGCGAGAGGGGTGTCGTGACTGATCGCTACAAGGCCCTGCGACTTTGCCACGAGCCAATCGGTGTCAAGTGAGCTGCGCGAGCTCTCTCGCCAGCCACACTATCGCACCACTTTCGACGAGACGAGGCTGCCATCGCTCTTCGCCTCCTTGCACAACACACGCTCGACGATGCCTTTTAAAATGAAATGGTGTATCAAGGCTGGGATCACGACCGCGCACCGCCCGGCTGTGCGGGGCCAGCCCGCGTGCGGCCGCGATACCGCGACTTGTACTTGATCCGCAGCTGCGCCTTGCGCGCCTTGAGCGCAGCCGCAGCCTTCTCGCGTTCAGCATGGCAAAGCCGCTCGTAGGCGCGAACTTGCTCAAACTGGGACCGGAGCGCAGTAGTGGTGACCCACGCCGGTGAGTCGGGAATGAGCGATCGGACTGTAAACATGATTGCGAGGACAATGTGCTCGACGACCACAATGATAAGGAGCCGGCCGTAGCGCGAGGCCCCGGTCGCCTCGGCAATCGACTTACTTGTCCACATCATGATGGCGCAGTTGGTGAGGACGCCCACCACCGCGAGGACCTGCAGCAGGAAAAACCACTGATCCTGGATGGCCGACGTCGCGTGCGGCAGCGGCCGCTGGTACGCCTTGAGCAGCGTCACCGCGTCGGTCCGGATCTCCACCACGTTGTTGGCAAGCGCAAAGACCGCCGCCAATGGGAACGCCGCCGCAAAGAGCAGCACATATCCTAGCTGGGTCACAATCTCCGCATACTGTGAGATCGTCCGCGTCAGCGCCGCCCGCTGCGCCTCGCGCTCGACCGCCGCCCGCTCCGCGCCCGAGAGCGGCAGCGTTGCCGCGCTCCCGCCGACCGCTGCTCCTGCTGCCGCGCTCCCGCTCGAGCTCCCGCCAAGCTTCCCGCCCACCCATGCGCTTGCCTGCTGCCCGCGCGCGTACGCCCACGGCATCGCAAACTCGACAATCGCCCCGAGCAGCTGCCGTGAAGTCATGATGGCAAAGAGCTGCACACCAAGGTCGATGACGCAGTCGTCGCGCGCGCAATTGTCCTGGAACTTGCCAAAGATGTTCGAGGTCTTGAAAAACGCAATGTAGAAGAGTGAGGCGTACGCGTTGACAAACTGAAAGGCAAAGACCTTGTTGATGAGATGCCGCTCAAACTCGGCGTCGGTCCGGTGATTCTCCCATGAGTTGAGCATAAGCGCCACCGAGGCGTACACCCGGTTGAGCACAAAAATGGTGAGCGCGTTGATGGCGCCGGCAATATACCCGCCGCCCCACAGGCCCACCCGCCCCAGAATGATCCGAAGAATGAGGACAGATATGGTGGTGATGAGGACAAGGGCAAGGAAAAACGCCACAATCGGCATCGAGAGCACCTGCGTCAGCCGCCGCCGCCACACCGGATAGTAGCGCACCGTGTACGCTGACTCAAACTGCTGGCTCGCCTCAAGCTCGCTGCGCAGCGTTGCCATCACCCCGTGCAGCGAGATAAACTGCCCGTCTACGTAGGTGCCGACCCGCGGCACCCCGCGGTACGCCAGCCGCTCTTCCTCGTGGTCGCCAAAGTGCTCCAGGCCCCACATGTACCGCAGTGCGTTGCGGTCGCGCTTCCAGAACTCAAGCATGAGTGTGACCCAGAGCATGAGCAGAATGCAGTAAATCGGGACCGCAAGCGAGTCGTGCCAGGTCAGTGCCTGTGCAATCGCCACGCACACAGACGCCACCGCCGGTGCCACCAGCCACCGCGCGTAGTGGCCCAAAAACGCAAAATACATGCCGACCTCGGCCCCAAAGTACTCCTTGATTTCCTCCAGAGGCTGCTCCGTCACGTGCGAGACCGGCGCCTTGACCCAATCGCGCATCAGCGCGTCCACAGCCCGGCTGTCGTGGAGAGGAAAGGCGTCGACCACAAAGTCTGGCCGCTCGTCAGAAGTGAGATCCACGCCCGCCCCGCCGCTCTCGGGCGTCGTCTCGAGCAGCACTCGCATCAGCCGGACTTGCTCCGCCGGCTCAAACAGATCACCTCCCGGCCCACGCCGGTAGTGGCTCACATTGCAGCTCTGGAACCGCTCCCATCGCAGCACAGATGCTAGCGATGCCAGCCGGATTTGGACTCCCAGCCGCTCCGCCACCGGAAACAGCATCGACATGGTGCATCCCACAACAACATACTCAGCGCTCCCGTTCTCGCTCATCCCAGACTTGACCGAGCATCCCGCCCGCTGCAGCGCGCTCACCAATCCGTCGCGGGTCGCCACTTGCGCCATCGTGTCCTTGCGGGTCTCAAACTCAGAGTCGGACGACGACGATGACGACGACGACCGCGGCGATGACGAGCCGCTCGAGCCTCGCGCCGCCGCCCGGCTCGCCGCCTGGCATTTGGCTACATCCAACACAATCGCATACATCCAATGCACGTCGCCATGGTCGCGCGGCGCATACAGCGACGAGAGTCCGGCATGCGTCGCCCACGAGCCGACAGTGTGTGTGCTCGGGCTCGCCGGCCCAGCCGTCAGCGCCACGCGTGATCCACTCGACGAGTTCACAAACGGCGGTGTGAGAGGGAGGAGCGAGTTATGTGAAGAAGGCGCGCGCTGCTTGCTCGACACGCCTCCTCTCAAGCCACGACCTCTGCCGCCATCAGCCCGCTGCAGCCCGATCTGTCCGTGTCCCGAAGCGCCCGCCAGCAGCGGCTGGTACGCGTTGAGCAGAGTATCGTCCGAAGCCAACGATGAGCTCGACGAACTCGACGAACTCGACAAACTTGACAAACCATCCACCTCCTTGCCATCGCCATCCAGCGCATGTACCCTGTTGTCGCTGTCGCTATTCCGCCCGCCGCCGTTGTTCATGGTATCGTCAACAAAGGCGATCTGAGTCCGCGCCGCGGCCTCTAACGACGTCGGGCCAGGCAACAGGCCATGGGTGACGAGTGGTGGGGGTGGAGGGCAAGTTGTAGGGGCCACCCGTGGCATAGTGGTGATAAGGGGGGGGGGGGGGGGGGGGGGGGAAGTAGTGGTGGGTGGGCGAGTGGCCGTGGCCGCTGGAGGAAACCACTCGAGAAGGCGGGCGGGCGGGGCAGGCGATGGTGCCGACATGTTCATTACCATAGGTCGCGAGCAGTGGGAGAACGGCAGAGGAGGAGTGAGGGGGAGTGTGCCCACGTGTACAGGGAGAGGATTACCTGCGCGAGGAACTGGCGTCACTGTCATCGCCCGAGCCAAAGGTGACCTTGCGCGAGGTTGAAGAAGAGCCGCCGCCAGAGGAGAGGGCCGAGCGGGTGGCGGACGGGTAGCGTGCGCCGGAGCGGGCAAAGACCTTCTTGAGGTGGGCGAGAAGGGCGAGGAGGCCCTTGTTGAACACCTTTTCAAACTTGGGGTTCAGCGGGTTGTCGTCCATGTTGAGGACAGCCAGCGAGTCGCAGGCGTGCATGGCCGGCGGGAGGGCGGTGAGCGCGTTGCCGGCGACGTTGAGGGTGACGAGCGATGTGAGCGCGCCCAGGTCGGCTGGCAGCTCGGTGAGGCCGTTGTGCTGCAGGTACAGCTCCTCGAGTGCAGTCATGCCGGAGAGCTGGCGCGGCAGCTGCGTCAGCTCGTTGCCCTCGACGTCGAGCTTCTTGCACCGCGAGAGGAAGCCGAGCGTGGCCGGGAGCTCGGTGAGCGCGTTGTTGCGGAGGATGAGGATCTTAAGCCGCTTGAGGTTCCCCACAGTGTCCGGAATCTCGCTGAGGCCGCACCGCGCGAGCGAGAGCTCCCGCAGTGACCGCAGCTTGGAGATCTCGCCGGGCACGGCCGTGATGGTGTTGTTAGAGAGCATCAGCCGCTCCAAGTTCTTGAGGCCGAGCACCTCCTCCGGGAACTCACTCAGCTCGTTGTTGGAGAGCACCAGCTCGCGGAGCGTGGTGATGGTGCCGATATCGCGCGGAACAATCTTGAGCCTGTTGCGCGCAAAGTCGAGACGGGCGAGCATGGTGGGGACCAGGACCCGCGCCGAGGTCAAGTCCAGCGCGTTCTCCGCCATCTTGAGCGTCTCCAGCTGGCCCATGTCGGCAATCTGCGAGGGGAGCTTGGTAAACTCGTTTGACGACAAGTCCAACTCCACCAAGTTGACCAGATTCTCAAACTCAAACGGCAAGCTCTTCAGCCGATTGCCGGCCGCCACAAACCTTGTCAGCTGCGTCAGGTTGCCGAGCTCTCCCGGCAGCGACGTGAGCTCTACCCGCATACCACAGCGCATATCCATACAGACCGAACCACACACACACAGGCACACACAAGAACATAAGCACACACACACACATACACACACCATGCCCCACATGAGTCACACTGGTTTTGCCCTCTATGCCCTTCTCCCAATTGTTATTGCTCTGCAAAAAGGGCAGAGGGTGAACGTTGGCCCGCTGACCACCGAAACTCTCGCCAGGAGAGGGAGAGGGGGGGGGGGGTATAGTCATGGAACCCGTACCATTGAGACCGAGATTAATACGCTTGACACGAGTAAGACCGGTAATAGCATCAGGAAGGCTAGTGAGACCCATATTGACTAGCTGGAGCTCTCGCTCTCGCTTGGTAATGGTCTGCTCCACCAGGTACTCGGCGTTGTCTTTGGCTCGAGCTGCCATTGTGTGGTGTGTGTATGTGTGCTTTGCTCGCTCTCTGCCCCCGCACCAGCTGCAGTCGAGTGTACCACTTGCTGCAGTGCGATGACCCGACAACCGACGACCAGCCAGCGACCAGACTGCCGACGCCGACCGACTACACACTGAATTCGATGAGAGACTGGCGGATAGATCCCAAACTTTGTGGCCGGGGCTCGTACGGGAAATGTTGATGAGTAGAGCCAAGGTAATCAGCTTCAGAAGAGGCGGTGTGATGGCAACATGTGGTGGCTGCTACTGCCAGGCTGCAGATCGTCACCGATGATGGCTGCGATCGGTGGTTGGGCGGGTGCTGCATAGCGAGCGCCAGTGCTAGTGGTGGCTGTCGTCGTCGTTGCTGTTGTTGTTGCTATCGTCGTCGTCGTCGTCGTCGTCGTCGTCGTCGTTATCGTCGCCCCCGTCGTCATTGTTGTCATGATCGTGACTGCGGTCCATGGCAGAAACAAGCGGTCGAGTACGGCAGCAGTCGACTCTCCACATCTATGACGACGATGACGACTGCTGCAGTCTTTGTGACAGTAGCCGTGCTGGTGGCGGCTGTCGTCTGTTGTGTGGATGGGGATGGGAACAGAAGGCCAGGAGCGAGAGCGACCTCGTCTCTATCGTCAGGCACTGAACGGACATCAGCCGGTACGGATAGCCGAGTCGAGACTGGGGATACTCATCTCTTCCACGTGTCTGGGCTAACAAACAACATTGTCATGGCTGCTGCTGGTGCTGGCTCTGGTGGTGCTGCTGCTTCTGCTCCTGCAGGTTACCCGCAGACCATGCGCCTGGTCAGGTCGCCGCCGTTTGGCGAGCCGTCGGTCATGACGCCGGTGATAGATGAGGTGGCCGCGCTGAAGGCTGGTACTGTCCTGATCAAGACTGCGTTTGCTGGTGTGAACCGAGCGGACACGCTGCAGCGCAAGGGCAAGTATGCGCCGCCCAAGGGCGAGTCAAACGTCCTGGGTCTGGAGGTTGCCGGAGAGATAGTGGCCATCAACAGCAACGGCGCCGAGTCGTCGTGGTCGGTTGGCGACCGCGTGTGTTCGCTCCTTGGTTCGGGTGGCTACGCCGAGTATGTCGCTGCTCCGCTGGAGCTGCTGATCCCGGTGCCCGAGGACGTGCCGATGGAGGAGGCTGGTGGCTTTCCGGAGGCCTTTCTCACCGCCTTCCAGGCCGTGTCGTACATCGGCAAGCTTGGCGCCGGCGAAACGCTGCTTATCCACGGCGGCGCGTCGGGCGTCGGCACTGCCGCCATCCAGCTTGCTAAGCTCCTTGGAGCCAACGTCATTGTCACTGCGTCGACGGCCGACAAGCTCGCGACGTGCTCCTCGCTCGGCGCCGACGTGGCCATCAACTACAAGGACACCGACTTTGTTGAGGAGGTCAAGGCTGCAACCGATGGCCGTGGCGTCGATCTTGTTGTCGACTACGTTGGCTCAGCGTACTTTTCCCGCAACCTCGAGGCGCTCGCCCTCGACGGCCGCATGGTCATGCTCGGCTTCCTCTCCGGCGCAGTCGTCGACGCCCCGCTCTCGCTCGCGCCCATCCTCCGCAAGCGGCTCACCATCACCGGGTCGACGCTCCGCACCCGTCCCATGGCGTACAAGGCTGAGCTAGTGGCCGGCCTCATCGCCCTTGCCGGCGACGCCTGGGCCAACCGCTCTCTCAAGGTCATTGTCGACTCGGTGTACGCTCTCGACGACGTCGCCGACGCCCACTCGCACATGGAGGCCAACGCCAACATCGGTAAGATTGTCCTGCGCCCGTGAGCGCACGAAAGATCACAATGAACGGAGGGAGACAAAGGTGTGTGAGGTTCATGCCGAATAGTACGAGTCGTAGCTCTCGGGCTCGGTCCGCTTCTTGCCCTTTGCAGCCTTGGTGACCTTGGTAGCCTTGGTCGCCTTGGTCGCCTTGGCCTTGGTCTTGGCAGCCTTGATAGCCTTCGCAGCCTTGCCCTTGCCCTTACCATTGCCCTTGCCCTTGACTTTGGACTTGCCGGTGATCGGACCGGGCTCGGGCAGGTCGGCGTCGGGGAGGTGCGAGTCCGAGGCGACAAAGATGGAGAGGGCGTGCGGGATGGTGGAGACGGTGATGGGGCCGTCAAAGGGAATGACCTCGCCGTCGATGTTGATGAGACCCGGCGAGGAGGCCGGAACAATGACTGCCTTCTGGATGCGGTAGGTCTGGATCTTGCGGTTGCCGGTGTGGGCACCGCGCGGGAGCTGGGTAAAGGTCTTGAGCAGCTCGCCGCGGTGAGCCTGCTCGAGAATGGCGATGTCCATGCACCCATCGTCGAGCTTGGCAGAGGGAACGACGTAGTAGCCTTCGCCAAAATGCGGCGTGTTCTGGATAAAGGCAGTCATGAGGTTCTGGTTAAAGGTGATGGGCTCGTCGAGGTCGCCGCCCGAAATGGTAATGGTCACCTTTTCGGGCTTGGCCTTAAAGCCGACCCACGCGGCGTGGGCGTACTTGCCGATGGTCTCGTTGCGGTGGAGCTCGGCGGCAACGCCGATGTCGCCGACAAGGCCCCAACAGATAGTCATGGCCGAGAACTTGACGACGGAGCGGGCATGCGGGTTGGGCTTGAACTTGACCCGGTTGACATCCATGTGGTAGACCTCGCCGCGGGCGATGCGGCGGGCGGCCTGAGCGAGCCGGGTCTTGAACAGGCCGAGCGAATGGCCGACGGCGTTGCCGGTGCCGGACGGGATGAGCCCAATGGGTACCGCCGAGCCGTCGGTCCTGCGCATCATGCCGTTGACTACCTCGTGGAACGAGCCGTCTCCGCCGGCGACCACCAGGCCGTCGAGCTTGGACGTGTCGATGGTCTCGGCGAGGACGACCGCGTGGCCGGCGTACTCGGTCTCGAATACCTTGACCTCGATGCCAAACTCGTCCTCAAACACCGGGCGCAAGATGTCGCTGACAATCCGGACGCCCTTCTTGTTGCCAGAGAGTGGGTTGACAATGAGGCCAAGCCGCTTGAGCGGGACTCGGACAACCGGCTCGTCGTTCATAAACGGATGGGTCTTGGGCGTGCTTGCCGGCGCGCAGCAGAGGCCGCCAAAGTAGACCGGCGAGAGCCGCCAGCAGCAGAACCCACATCCAAGCACGATGCAGGCAATGAACACAATCCACAGCGTCAGCGATGTGTCGTCCGAGTAGTCGTTGGAGAGCAGGAACGGCAGCACAATACCAAGTGGCGCCACAAGCGTCACCACGCACCATCCAAGGACGTACGTGTTGATCCGCTCGGCCCCGTCGCAGAACGACGGGAAACGGCGCATCTGCTCCTTGGTCAGCACCGTGTCCCACGAGAACGACGACGACTGCGACGGGACGGGACGACGACGACGACGCCGAGGACGATGACGACGCAGTCGTAGCAGCGCCACGCCCGCGCCGCGCACCTTGTCGCTCACCTCGGCTTCGCTATAGGTCCCGTAGCTGTACGAGTCTGTGCATCGCAGGCAGACGTAAGTTGGTCAGCCAGATCGCTAGCAAACGGGAGCGATGGACGGAAGCGCAATGGGTGCGAGCGAACGAGCGAGATGGTCCCATACCAGCACTCTGTTGATCAGCCGTTGTCACCAAGATGCATTTCACAGGAGGGGGGGGGG